>NW_026038226.1:0-47761 GCF_023373825.1 Bactrocera dorsalis
TCGATTGATAAATGTGTTTATAAAAGAAAATCGACTTTATACTTAAACATAAGGTTGTGGAATTCTTGCAAATTCACTGCCGTTATGGCTTTATGTCCACTTCAGTGAGATGAAGAAGGTTAATTAACTTAAATATGTGAATTTAATGATTTGAAGCAACTCATTATCGATTGATAGATGTGTATATACAAGAAAATCGACTTTATACTTAAATATAAGGTTGTGGAATTCTTGCAAATTCACTGCCGTTATGGCTTTATGTCCACTTCAGTGAGATGAAGAAGGTTAATTAACTTAAATATGTGAATATAATGATTTGAAGCAACTCATTATCGATTGATAAATGTGTTTATACAAGAAAGTCGCAGTTGTACTTAAACATAAGGTTGTGGAATTCTTCCAAATTCACTGCCGTTATGGCTTTATGTCAACTTTAGTAAGATGAAGAAGGTTAGTTAACTTAAATATGTGAATTTAATGATTTGAAGCAACTCATTATCGATTGATAAATGTGTTTATACAAGAAAATCGACTTTATACTTAAATATAAGGTTGTGGAATTCTTGCAAATTCACTGCCGTTATGGATTTATGTCCACTTCAGTGCGATGAAGAAGGTTAATTAACTTAAATATGTGAATTTAATGATTTGAAGCAACTCATTATCGATTGATAAATGTGTATATACAAGAAAATCGACTTTATACTTAAACATAAGGTTGTGGAATTCTTGCAAATTCACTGCCGTTATGGCTTTATGTCCACTTCAGTGAGATGAAGAAGGTTAATTAACTTAAATATGTGAATTTAATGATTTGAAGCAACTCATTATCGATTGATAAATGTGTTTATACAAGAAAATCGACTTTATACTTAAATATTAGGTTGTGGAATTCTTGCAAATTCACTGCCGTTATGGATTTATGTCCACTTCAGTGCGATGAAGAAGGTTAATTAACTTAAATATGTGAATTTAATGATTTGAAGCAACTCATTATCGATTGATAAATGTGTATATACAAGAAAATCGACTTTATACTTAAATATAAGGTTGTGGAATTCTTGCAAATTCACTGCCGTTATGGCTTTATGTCCACTTCAGTGAGATGAAGAAGGTTAATTAACTTAAATATGTGAATTTAATGATTTGAAGCAACTCATTATCGATTGATAAATGTGTTTATACAAGAAAATCGACTTTATACTTAAATATTAGGTTGTGGAATTCTTGCAAATTCACTGCCGTTATGGATTTATGTCCACTTCAGTGAGATGAAGAAGGTTAATTAACTTAAATATGTGAATTTAATGATTTGAAGCAACTCATTATCGATTGATAAATGTGTTTATACAAGAAAATCGACTTTATACTTACATAAAGGTTGTGGAATTCTTGCAAATTCACTGCCGTTATGGCTTTATGTCCACTTCAGTGAGATGAAGAAGGTTAATTAACTTAAATATGTGAATTTAATGATTTGAAGCAACTCATTATCGATTGATAAATGTGTTTATACACGAAAATCGACTTTATACTTAAATATAAGGTTGTGGAATTCTTGCAAATTCACTGCCGTTATGGCTTTATGTCCACTTCAGTGAGATGAAGAAGGTTAATTAACTTAAATATGTGAATTTAATGATTTGAAGCAACTCATTATCGACTGATAAATGTGTTTATACAAGAAAATCGACTTTATACTTAAACATAAGGTTGTGGAATTCTTGCAAATTCACTGCCGTTATGGCTTTATGTCCACTTCAGTGAGATGAAGAAGGTTAATTAACTTAAATATGTGAATTTAATGATTTGAAGCAACTCATTATCGATTGATAAATGTGTATATACAAGAAAATCGACTTTATACTTAAATATAAGGTTGTGGAATTCTTGCAAATTCACTGCCGTTATGGATTTATGTCCACTTCAGTGAGATGAAGAAGGTTAATTAACTTAAATATGTGAATTTAATGATTTGAAGCAACTCATTATCGATTGATAAATGTGTATATACAAGAAACTCGACTTTATACTTAAATATAAGGTTGTGGAATTCTTGCAAATTCACTGCCGTTATGGCTTTATGTCCACTTCAGTGAGATGAAGAAGGTTAATTAACTTAAATATGTGAATTTAATGATTTGAAGCAACTCATTATCGATTGATAAATGTTTTTATACAAGAAAATCGACTTTATACTTAAACATAAGGTTGTGGAATTCTTGCAAATTCACTGCCGTTATGGATTTATGTCCACTTCAGTGAGATGAAGAAGGTTAATTAACTTAAATATGTGAATTTAATGATTTGAAGCAACTCATTATCGATTGATAAATGTGTTTATACAAGAAAATCGACTTTATACTTAAACATAAGGTTGTGAAATTCTTGCAAATTCACTGCCGTTATGGCTTTATGTCCACTTCAGTGAGATGAAGAAGGTTAATTAACTTAAATATGTGAATTTAATGATTTGAAGCAACTCATTATCGATTGATAGATGTGTATATACAAGAAAATCGACTTTATACTTAAACATAAGGTTGTGGAATTCTTGCAAATCCACTTCAGTGAGATGAAGAAGGTTAATTAACTTAAATATGTGAATTTAATGATTTGAAGCAACTCATTATCGATTGATAAATGTGTATATACAAGAAAATCGACTTTATACTTAAACATAAGGTTGTGGAATTCTTGCAAATTCACTGCCGTTATGGATTTATGTCCACTTCAGTGAGATGAAGAAGGTTAATTAACTTAAATATGTGAATTTAATGATTTGAAGCAACTCATTATCGATTGATAAATGTGTATATACAAGAAAATCGACTTTATACTTAAACATAAGGTTGTGGAATTCTTGCAAATTCACTGCCGTTATGGCTTTATGTCCACTTCAGTGAGATGAAGAAGGTTAATTAACTTAAATATGTGAATTTAATGATTTGAAGCAACTCATTATCGATTGATAAATGTGTATATACAAGAAAATCGACTTTATACTTAAATATAAGGTTGTGGAATTCTTGCAAATTCACTGCCGTTATGGCTTTATGTCCACTTCAGTGAGATGAAGAAGGTTAATTAACTTAAATATGTGAATTTAATGATTTGAAGCAACTCATTATCGATTGATAAATGTGTATATACAAGAAAATCGACTTTATACTTAAACATAAGGTTGTGGAATTCTTGCAAATTCACTGCCGTTATGGCTTTATGTCCACTTCAGTGAGATGAAGAAGGTTAATTAACTTAAATATGTGAATTTAATGATTTGAAGCAACTCATTATCGATTGATAAATGTGTATATACAAGAAAATCGACTTTATACTTAAACATAAGGTTGTGGAATTCTTGCAAATTCACTGCCGTTATGGCTTTATGTCCACTTCAGTGAGATGAAGAAGGTTAATTAACTTAAATATGTGAATTTAATGATTTGAAGCAACTCATTATCGATTGATAAATGTGTATATACAAGAAAATCGACTTTATACTTAAACATAAGGTTGTGGAATTCTTGCAAATTCACTGCCGTTATGGATTTATGTCCACTTCAGTGAGATGAAGAAGGTTAATTAACTTAAATATGTGAATTTAATGATTTGAAGCAACTCATTATCGATTGATAAATGTGTTTATACAAGAAAATCGACTTTATACTTAAACATAAGGTTGTGGAATTCTTGCAAATTCACTGCCGTTATGGCTTTATGTCCACTTCAGTGAGATGAAGAAGGTTAATTAACTTAAATATGTGAATTTAATGATTTGAAGCAACTCATTATCGATTGATAAATGTGTATATACAAGAAAATCGACTTTATACTTAAACATAAGGTTGTGGAATTCTTGCAAATTCACTGCCGTTATGGATTTATGTCCACTTCAGTGAGATGAAGAAGGTTAATTAACTTAAATATGTGAATTTAATGATTTGAAGCAACTCATTATCGATTGATAAATGTGTATATACAAGAAAATCGACTTTATACTTAAATATAAGGTTGTGGAATTCTTGCAAATTCACTGCCGTTATGGATTTATGTCCACTTCAGTGAGATGAAGAAGGTTAATTAACTTAAATATGTGAATTTAATGATTTGAAGCAACTCATTATCGATTGATAAATGTGTTTATACAAGAAAATCGACTTTATACTTAAACATAAGGTTGTGGAATTCTTGCAAATTCACTGCCGTTATGGCTTTATGTCCACTTCAGTGAGATGAAGAAGGTTAATTAACTTAAATATGTGAATTTAATGATTTGAAGCAACTCATTATCGATTGATAAATGTGTATATACAAGAAAATCGACTTTATACTTAAACATAAGGTTGTGGAATTCTTGCAAATTAACTGCCGTTATGGATTTATGTCCACTTCAGTGAGATGAAGAAGGTTAATTAACTTAAATATGTGAATTTAATGATTTGAAGCAACTCATTATCGATTGATAAATGTGTATATACAAGAAAATCGACTTTATACTTAAACCTAAGGTTGTGGAATTCTTGCAAATTCACTGCCGTTATGGCTTTATGTCCACTTCAGTGAGATGAAGAAGGTTAATTAACTTAAATATGTGAATTTAATGATTTGAAGCAACTCATTATCGATTGATAAATGTGTATATACAAGAAAATCGACTTTATACTTAAATATAAGGTTGTGGAATTCTTGCAAATTCACTGCCGTTATGGATTTATGTCCACTTCAGTGCGATGAAGAAGGTTAATTAACTTAAATATGTGAATTTTATGATTTGAAGCATCTCATTATCGATTGATAAATGTGTTTATACAAGAAAATCGACTTTATACTTAAACATAAAGTTGTGGAATTATTGCAAATTCACTGCCGTTATGGATTTGTGTCCACTTCAGTGAGATGAAGAAGGTTAATTAACTTAAATATGTGAATTTAATGATTTGAAGCAACTCATTATCGATTGATAAATGTGTATATACAAGAAAATCGACTTTATACTTAAATATTAGGTTGTGGAATTCTTGCAAATTCACTGCCGTTATGGCTTTATGTCCACTTCAGTGAGATGAAGAAGGTTAATTAACTTAAATATGTGAATTTAATGATTTGAAGCAACTCATTATCGATTGATTAAAGTGTATATACAAGAAAATCGTCGTGGTACTTAAATATTAGGTCGTGGAATTCTTGCAAATTAACTGCCGTTATGGATTTATGTCCACTTCAGTGAAATGAAGAAGGTTAATTAACTTAAATATGTGAATTTTATGATTTGAAGCATCTCATTATCGATTGATAAATGTGTTTATACAAGAAAATCGACTTTATTCTTAAATATTAGGTTGTGGAATTCTTGCAAATTCACTGCCGTTATGGCTTTATGTCCACTTCAGTGAGATGAAGAAGGTTAATTAACTTAAATATGTGAATTTAATGATTTGAAGCAACTCATTATCGACTGATAAATGTGTTTATACAAGAAAATCGTCGTTGTACTTAAACATAAGGTTGTGGAATTCTTGCAAATTCACTGCCGTTATGGATTTATGTCCACTTCAGTGAGATGAAGAAGGTTAATTAACTTAAATATGTGAATTTAATGATTTGAAGCAACTCATTATCGATTGATAAATGTGTTTATACAAGAAAATCGACTTTATACTTAAATATAAGGTTGTGGAATTCTTGCAAATTCACTGCCGTTATGGATTTATGTCCACTTCAGTGAGATGAAGAAGGTTAATTAACTTAAATATGTGAATTTAATGATTTGAAGCAACTCATTATCGATTGATAAATGTGTTTATACAAGAAAATCGACTTTATACTTAAACATAAGGTTGTGGAATTCTTGCAAATTCACTGCCGTTATGGATTTATGTCCACTTCAGTGAGATGAAGAAGGTTAATTAACTTAAATATGTGAATTTAATGATTTGAAGCAACTCATTATCGATTGATAAATGTGTTTATACAAGAAAATCGACTTTATACTTAAACATAAGGTTGTGGAATTCTTGCAAATTAACTGCCGTTATGGATTTATGTCCACTTCAGTGAGATGAAGAAGGTTAATTAACTTAAATATGTGAATTTAATGATTTGAAGCAACTCATTATCGATTGATAAATGTGTTTATACAAGAAAATCGACTTTATACTTAAATGTAAGGTTGTGGAATTCTTGCAAATTCACTGCCGTTATGGATTTATGTCCACTTCAGTGAGATGAAGAAGGTTAATTAACTTAAATATGTGAATTTAATGATTTGAAGCAACTCATTATCGATTGATAAATGTGTTTATACAAGAAAATCGACTTTATACTTAAACATAAGGTTGTGGAATTCTTGCAAATTAACTGCCGTTATGGCTTTATGTCCACTTCAGTGAGATGAAGAAGGTTAATTAACTTAAATATGTGAATTTAATGATTTGAAGCAACTCATTATCGATTGATAAATGTGTATATACAAGAAAATCGACTTTATACTTAAACATAAGGTTGTGGAATTCTTGCAAATTAACTGCCGTTATGGATTTATGTCCACTTCAGTGAGATGAAGAAGGTTAATTAACTTAAATATGTGAATTTAATGATTTGAAGCAACTCATTATCGATTGATAAATGTGTATATACAAGAAAATCGACTTTATACTTAAATATTAGGTTGTGGAATTCTTGCAAATTAACTGCCGTTATGGATTTATGTCCACTTCAGTGAGATGAAGAAGGTTAATTAACTTAAATATGTGAATTTAATGATTTGAAGCAACTCATTATCGATTGATAAATGTGTTTATACAAGAAAATCGACTTTATACTTAAATATAAGGTTGTGGAATTCTTGCAAATTAACTGCCGTTATGGATTTATGTCCACTTCAGTGAGATGAAGAAGGTTAATTAACTTAAATATGTGAATTTAATGATTTGAAGCAACTCATTATCGATTGATAAATGTGTATATACAAGAAAATCGACTTTATACTTAAACATAAGGTTGTGGAATTCTTGCAAATTCACTGCCGTTATGGCTTTATGTCCACTTCAGTGAGATGAAGAAGGTAAATTAACTTAAATATGTGAATTTAATGATTTGAAGCAACTCCTTATCGATTGATAAACTGTGTATACACAAGGAAAAATACGACTTAAATATACTTAAATATTAGGTTGTGGAATTCTTGAACATATTCACTGCCGTTATGGATTTATGTCCACTTCAGTTGCGATGAAGAAGGTTAATTAACTCTAAATATGTGAATTTATAATGATTTGAAGCAACTCATTATCGATTGATTAAATAGTGATATACCAGAAAATCGAGTCTTTAACTTAAATATGAGATAACGGAATTCTTCCAAATTCACTGCCGTTATGGATTTATGTCCACATTAGAGCGAAGAAGAAGGTTAATTAACTAAAATCTGTGACTATAATGATTTGAAGCAAACTCATTATCGATTGATAAATGTGTATACACAATAAAATCGACTTTATACTTAAACATATTGGTTGTGGAAAATTCTTGCACATTAACTGCCGTTATGGATTTATGTCCACTTCAGTGCGATGAGGAAAGTTAATTAACTAAAATATGTAAATTTTATGATTTGAAGCCATCTCATTATCGATTGATAAATGTGTTTATACAGGAAAATCGTCGTTGTAATTAAACATTTGTGTGTGGAATTCTTGCAAATTAACTGCCGTTATGGAATTTATGTCCACTTCAGTGCGATGAAGAAAGTTAATTAACGTAAATATGTGAATTTAATGATTTGGAGCAACTTATTATCGACCTGCAACAGTGAAATACAAGAAAATCGTCTTGATACTTAAATATGAGGTTGTGGAATTTTTCCAAATTAACTGACGTTATGGATTTATGTCCACCTCGGTGAGATGCAGAAGGTTAATTAACTTAAATATGGGAATTTAATGATTTGAAGCAAACTCACTATCAGGATTGACTAAATGTGTATACACACGAAAACCGACTTGATACTTAAAATATTAGGTTGTGGAATTCTTGCACATAAACTGCCGTTATGGAGTTATGTCCACTTCAGTGCGACGAAGAAGGTTAATTACACTTAAATATGTGAATTTAATGATTTGAAGCAACTCATTATCGATTGACAAATGTGATTATACAAGAAAATCGTATTATACTTAAATCTACGGTTGTGGAATTCTTGCCTAATTAACTGCCGTTATGGATTTATGTTCCACATTCAGTGAGATGAAGAAGGTTAATTAACTTAAATATGTGAATTTAATGATTTGATGAAGCAAAACTCATTTATCGATGATAAATGTGGAATATACAAGGAAAATCGTCTGTTGTACTTAAACGTATTAGGTTGTGGAATTCTTTGCAAATTCACTGCCGTTATGGATTTATGTCCGACTTCAGTGAGATGATGGCAGAAGGTTTATTAACTTAAATATGTGAATTTTATGATTTGAAGAAACTCATTATCGACTGATAAATGTGTTTATACAAGAAAATCGACTTTATACTTAAACATATGGTTGTGGAATTCTTGCAAATTAACTTCCGTTATGGATTTATGTCCACTTCAGTGAGATGAAGAAGGTTAATTAACTTAAATATGTGAATTTAATGATTTGAAGCAACTCATTATCGATTGATAAATGTGTTTATACAAGAAAATCGACTTTATACTTAACATAAAGTTGTGGAATTATTGCAAATTCACTGCCGTTATGGATTTATGTCCACTTCAGTGCGATGAAGAAGGTTAATTAACTTAAATATGTGAATTTAATGATCTGAAGCAACTTATTATCGATTGATAAATGTGTTTATACAAGAAAATCGTCGTTGTACTTAAACATAAGGTTGTGGAATTCTTGCAAATTCACTGCCGTTATGGATTTATGTCCACTTCAGTGCGATGAAGAAGGTTTATTAACTTAAATATGTGAATTTTATGATTTGAAGCAACTCATTATCGATTGATAAATGTGTTTATACAAGAAAATCGTCGTTGTACTTAAACATAAGGTTGTGGAATTCTTGCAAATTAACTGCCGTTATGGCCTTATGTCCACTTCAGTGCGATGAAGAAGGTTAATTAACTTAAATATGTGAATTTAATGATTTGAAGCAACTCATTATCGATTGATAAATGTGTATATACAAGAAAATCGACTTTATACTTAAATATTAGGTTGTGGAATTCTTGCAAATTAACTGCCGTTATGGCTTATGTCCACTTCAGTGAGATGAAGAAGGTTAATTAACTTAAATGTGTGAATTTAATGATTTGAAGCAACTCATTATCGATTGATAAATCTGTTTATACAAGAAAATCGACTTTATACTTAACATAAGGTTGTGGAATTCTTGCAAATTAACTGCCGTTATGGATTTATGTCCACTTCAGTGCGATTACGCAGGTTAATTAACTTAAATATGTGAATATAATGATTTGAAGCAACTCATTATCGATTGATAAATGTGTATATACAAGAAAATCGACTTTATACTTAAACATAAGGTTGTGGAATTATTGCAAATTCACTGCCGTTATGGATTTATGTCCACTTCAGTGCGATGAAGAAGGTTAATTAACTTAAATATGTGAATTTAATGATTTGAAGCAACTTATTATCGACTGATAAATGTGTATATACAAGAAAATCGACTTTATACTTAAACATAAGGTTGTGGAATTCTTGCAAATTAACTGCCGTTATGGCTTTATGTCTACCTCAGTGAGATGAAGAAGGTTAATTAACTTAAATATGTGAATTTTATGATTTGAAGCATCTCATTATCGATTGATAAATGTGTATATACAAGAAAATCGACTTTATACTTAAACATAAGGTTGTGGAATTCTTGCAAATTCACTGCCGTTATGGATTTATGTCCACTTCAGTGCGATGAAGAAGGTTAATTAACTTAAATATGTGAATTTTATGATTTGAAGCAACTTATTATCGACTGATAAATGTGTTTATACAAGAAAATCGACTTTATACTTAAACATAAGGTTGTGGAATTCTTGCAAATTAACTGCCGTTATGGATTTATGTCCACTCCAGTGAGATGAAGAAGGTTAATTAACTTAAATATGTGAATTTAATGATTTGAAGCAACTCATTATCGATTGATAAATGTGTTTATACAAGAAAATCGACTTTATACTTAAACATAAGGTTGTGGAATTCTTGCAAATTAACTGCCGTTATGGATTTATGTCCACTCCATTGAGATGAAGAAGGTTAATTAACTTAAATATGTGAATTTTATGCTCTGAAGCATCTCATTATCGATTGATAAATGTGTTTATACAAGAAAATCGACTTTATACTTAAACATAAGGTTGTGGAATTCTTGCAAATTAACTGCCGTTATGGATTTATGTCCACTTCAGTGCGATGAAGAAGGTTAATTAACTTAAATATGTGAATATAATGAATTGAAGCATCTCATTATCGATTGATAAATGTGTATATACAAGAAAATAGACTTTATACTTAAACATAAGGTTGTGGAATTCTTGCAAATTCACTGCCGTTATGGATTTATGTCTACTTCAGTGAGATGAAGAAGGTTAATTAACTTAAATTTGTGAATTTAATGATTTGAAGCATCTCATTATCGATTGATAAATGTGTATATACAAGAAAATCGTTGTTGTACTTAAATATAAGTTTGTGGAATTCTTGCAAATTCCTGCCGTTATGGATTTATGTCCACGTCAGTGAGTAAAGAAGGTTAATTAACTTAGATATGTGAATTTAATGATTTGAAGCATCTCATTATCGATTGATAAAATGTGTTTATACAAGAAAATCGACTTTATACTTAAACATAAGGTTGTGGAATTCTTGCAAATTCACTGCCGTTATGGTTTAATGTCCACTTCAGTGAGATGAAGAAGGTTAATTAGCTTAATATATAATGATTTGAAGCATCTCATTATCGATTGATAAATGTGTTTATACAAGAAAATCGTCGTTGTACTTAAACATAAGGTTGTGGAATTCTTGCAAATTAACTGCCGTTATGGATTTATGTCCACTTCAGTGCGATGAAGAAGGTTAATTAACTTAAATATGTGAATTTTATGATTTGAAGCAACTCATTATCGATTGATAAATGTGTATATACAAGAAAATCGTCGTTGTACTTAAACATAAGGTTGTGGAATTCTTGCAAATTCACTGCCGTTATGGATTTATGTCCACTTCAGTGAGATGAAGAAGGTTAATTAACTTAAATATGTGAATATAATGATTTGAAGCAACTCAAAATCGATTGATAAATGTGTTTATACAAGAAAATCGTCGTTGTACTTAAACATAAGGTTGTGGAATTCTTGCAAATTAACTGCCGTTATGGATTTATGTCCACTTCAGTGAGATGAAGAAGGTTAATTAACTTAAATATGTGAATTTTATGATTTGAAGCATCTCATTATCGATTGATAAATGTGTTTATACAAGAAAATCGTTGTTGTACTTAAACATAAGGTTGTGGAATTATTGCAAGTTCACTGCCGTTATGGCTTTATGTCCACTTCAGTGAGATAAAGAAGGTTAATTAACTTAAACATGTGAATTTTATGATTTGAAGCATCTCATTATCGATTGATAAATGTGTTTATACAAGAAAATCGACTTTATACTTAAACATAAGGTTGTGGAATTCTTGCAAATTAACTGCCGTTATGGCTTTATGTCCACTCCAGTGAGATGAAGAAGGTTAATTAACTTAAATATGTGAATTTAATGATTTGAAGCATCTCATTATCGATTGATAAATGTGTTTATACAAGAAAATCGACTTTATACGTAAATAAAGGATAACGGAATTCTTCCAAATTCACTGCCGTTATGGCTTTATGTCCACTTCAGTGAGATGAAGAAGGTTTATTAACTTATATGTGTCAATTTTATGATTTGAAGCATCTCATAATCGATTGACAAATGTGTTTATACAAGAAAATCGACTTTATACTTAAGCATTAGGTTGTGGAAATCTTGCAAATTCACTGCCGTTATGGCTTTATGTCCACTCCAGTGAGATGAAGAAGGTTAATTAACTTAAATATGTGAATTTAATGATTTGAAGCAACTCATTATCGATTGATAAATGTGTATATACAAGAAAATCGACTTTATACTTAAATATTAGGTTGTGGAATTATTGCAAATTCACTGCCGTTATGGATTTATGTCCACTTCAGTGAGATGAAGAAGGTTAATTAACTTAAATATGTGAATTTAATGATTTGAAGCAACTCATTATCGATTGATAAATGTGTATATACAAGAAAATCGACTTTATACTTAAATATTAGGTTGTGGAATTCTTGCAAATTCACTGCCGTTATGGCTTTATGTCCACTTCAGTGAGATGAAGAAGGTTAATTAACTTAAATATGTGAATTTTATGATTTGAAGCAACTCATTATCGATTGATAAATGTGTATATACAAGAAAATCGTCTTTATGCTTAAATATAAGATAACGGAATTCTTCCAATTCACTGCCGTTATGGCTTTATGTCCACTCGAGTAAGATGAAGAAGGTTAATTAACTTAAATATGTGAATATAATGATTTGAAGCAACTCATTATCGATTGATAAATGTGTATATACAAGAAAATCGACTTTATACTTTAATATTAAGTTGTGGAATTATTGCAAATTCACTGCCGTTATGGATTTTTGTCCACTCCAGTGCGATGAAGAAGGTTAATTAACTTAAATATGTGAATTTTATGATTTGAAGCAACTCATTATCGATTGATAAATGTGTTTATACAAGAAAATCGTCGTTGTACTTAAACATAAGGTTGTGGAATTATTGCAAATTCACTGCCGTTATGGCTTTATGTCCACTTCAGTGCGATGAAGAAGGTTAATTAACTTAAATATGTGAATTTTATGATTCGAAGCATCTCATTATCGACTGATAAATGTGTTTATACAAGAAAATCGTCGTTGTACTTAAACATAAGGTTATGGAATTCTTGCAAATTCACTGCCGTTATGGCTTTATGTCCACTTCAGTGAGATGAAGAAGGTTAATTAACTTAAATATGTGAATTTAATGATTTGAAGCAACTCATTATCGATTGATAAATGTGTATATACAAGAAAATCGACTTTATACTTAAATATTAGGTTGTGGAATTCTTGCAAATTCACTGCCGTTATGGCTTTATGTCCACTTCAGTGCGATGAAGAAGGTTAATTAACTTAAATATGTGAATTTTATGATTTGAAGCATCTCATTATCGATTGATAAATGTGTTTATACAAGAAAATCGTCGTTGTACTTAAACATAAGGTTGTGGAATTCTTGCAAATTCACTGCCGTTATGGCTTTATGTCCACTTCAGTGAGATGAAGAAGGTTAATTAACTTATATATGTGAATTTAATGATTCGAAGCAACTCATTATCGATTGTTAAATGTGTATATACAAGAAAATCGACTTTATACTTAAATATAAGATACGTGGAATTCTTTAAATTCACTGCCGTTATGGCTTTATGTCCACTCCAGTGAGATGAAAAAGTTTAATTAACTTAAATATGTTAATAAAATGATATCAAGCAACTCATTATCGATTGATAAAAGTGTTTATACAAGGAAATCGAATTTATACTAAAATAGCAGGTTGGGGAATTCGTGCAAATTCACTGCCGTTATGGCTTTATGTCCACTCCAGTGAGATGAAGAAGGTTAATTAACTTAAATATGTGAATTTAATGATTTGAAGCATCTCATTATCGATTGATAAATGTGTTTATACAAGAAAATCGTCGTTGTACTTAAACATAAGGTTGTGGAATTATTGCAAATTCACTGCCGTTATGGCTTTATGTCCACTCCAGTGAGATGAAGAAGGTTAATTAACTTAAATATGTGAATTTTATGATTTGAAGCATCTCATTATCGATTGATAAATGTGTTTATACAAGAAAATCGACTTTGTACTTAAACATAGGGTTGTGGAATTCTTACAAATTCACTGCCGTTTTGGATTTATGTCCACTTCAGTGCGATGAAGCAGGTTAATTCACTTAAATATGTGAATTTAATGATTTGAAGCAACTCATTATCGATTGATAAATGTGTTTATACAAGAAAATCGACTTTATACTTAAATATTAGGTTGTGGAATTATTGCAAATTAACTGCCGTTATGGATTTATGTCCACTTCAGTGCGATGAAGAAGGTTAATTAACTTAAATATGTGAATTTAATGATTTGAAGCATCTCATTATCGATTGATAAATGTGCTTATACAAGAAAATCGTCGTTGTATTTAAATATTAGGATGTGGATGTATTGCAAATTAACTGCCGTTATGGATTTATGTCCACTTCAGTGCGATGAAGAAGGTTAATTAACTTCTTGTGAATATAATGATTTGAAGCAACTCATTATCGATTGATAAATGTGTTTATACAAGAAAATCGACTTTATACTTAAACATAAGGTTGTGGAATTATTGCAAATTAACTGCCGTTATGGATTTATGTCCACTTCAGTGAGATGAAGAAGGTTAATTAACTTAAATATGTGAATTTAATGATTTGAAGCATCTCATTATCGATTGATAAATGTGTTTATACAAGAACATCGACTTTATACTTAAACACAAGGTTGTGAAATTCTTGCAAATTAACTGCCGTTATGGATTTATGTCCACTTCAGTGCGATGAAGAAAGTTAATTAACTTAGATATGTGAAAATAATGATTTGAAGCAACCCATTATCGATTGATAAATGTGTATATACAAGAAAATCGTCGTTGTACTTAAACATAAGGTTGTGGAATTCTTGCAAATTCACTGCCGTTATGGATTTATGTCCACTTCAGTGCGATGAAAAAGGTTAATTAACTTAAATATGTGAATTTAATGATTTGAAGCAACTCATTATCGATTGATAAATGTGTATATACAAGAAAATCGACTTTATACTTAAACATAAGGTTGTGGAATTATTGCAAATTAACTGCCGTTATGGATTTATGTCCACTTCAGTGAGATGAAGAAGGTTAATTAACTTATATATGTGAAAATAATGATTTGGAAGCATCTCATTATCGATTGATAAATGTGTATATACAAGAAAATCGACTTTATACTTAAACATAAGGTTGTGGAATTATTGCAAATTAACTGCCGTTATGGATTTATGTCCACTTCAGTGAGATGAAGAAGGTTAATTAACTTAAATATGTGAATTTAATGATTTGAAGCATCTCATTATCGATTGATAAATGTGTATATACAAGAAAATCGACTTTATACTTAAACATAAGATTTTAGAATTATTGCAAATTCACTGCCGTTATGGCTTTATGTCCACTCCAGTGAGATGAAGAAGGTTAATTAACTTAAATATGTGAATTTAATGATTTGAAGCAACTTATTATCGACTGATAAATGTGTATATACAAGAAAATCGACTTTATACTTAAACATAAGGTTGTGGAATTATCGCAAATTCACTGCCCTTATGGCTTAATGTCCACTTCAGTGAGATGATGAAGGTTAATTAACTTAAATATTTGAATTTTATGATTTGAAGCATCTCATTATCGATTGATAAATGTGTTTATACAAGAAAATCGTTGTTGTACTTTAACATAAGACTGTGGAGTTATTGCAAGTTCACTGCCGTTATGGCTTTATGTCAACTTCAGTGAGATAAAGAAGGTTTATTAACTTAAATATGTGAATTTTATGATTTGAAGCATCTCATTATCGATTGATAAATGTGTATATACAAGAAAATCGACTTTATACTTAAACATAAGGTTGTGGAATTCTTGCGAATTCACTGCCGTTATGGCTTTATGTCCACTTCAGTGCGATGAAGAAGGTTAATTAACTTAAATATGTGAATTTAATGATTTGAAGCAACTTATTATCGACTGATAAATTTGTTTATATAAGAAAATCGTCGTTGTACTTAAACATAAGGTTGTGGAATTCTTGCAAATTTACTGCCGTTATGGATTTATGTCCACTTCAGTGAGATGAAGAAGGTTAATTCACTTATATATGTAGGATGTGACTTATTTTATTTTTATTAACTTTACAATTAAAATGTATGTACAGTTACTACTTTTATACATATGTATGTACATACTTTTATACATATAGATGAGTTAGTGTTAAAGGTCAGATTTCATGTAGTCAGAGAACAAGATATTAAATTTGCAAGTATGATAGGAAAGGCTATATTAAAAGACGTAGATATTGTTTTAACAGAAGATAAAGTAATGTTTAAGAAAAAGGATAATTCAAGAGATTATAAACCAGGTAATGACAAAATGAGGCAGGATTCTAAACAGGTTATGAAAGAAGAACGAAATGCACCAATAGAAGCAAAAAATAAGTGGATTAAGGAATTTGATGCGATGAGTTTAAATGAAAGAAAGGATGAGACTACAGTGAATTTGAACTTGAAAACTTAGTTGATAAATACAAATCATCTGGTAAATGCATATCACCCGTTAAGATGGAAATTGTTTTGACAGATGAAATTCCCGTCTATCAGCGACCAAGACGTTTACCAATCGATGACCGTAGTTTTGTCGATAAACAAATAGAAGATTGGTTAAAAGAGGGAATAATACAACCAAGCTCTTCCAATTATGCTTCTCCGGTAGTAGTAGTTCCTAAAAAAGATGGAAACAGACGCTTATGTTGCGATTATAGACAATTAAATAAAAAAATTGTAAGGACAATTTTCCAATGGTTGTAATGGACGATGTCTTAGATAGCCTTCAAGAGGGTCGAGTTTTTACAACGTTAGATTTATCGAACGGATTTTTCCATGTGCCAGTAGATTCACAATCTAGGAAATTTACCGCTTTCATTACCCACAATGGTCAATATGAGTTTTGTGTTGTTCCATTCGGTATTTCAAACTCACCAGCTGTCTTTTGTCGTTATGTTAATGCTGTTTTCCGGCCACTAATCCAGAAGGGAACCGTAATTACATATATGGACGACTTGATTATCCCCGCAATAGACGAGACAGAGGGAATTGAAAAACTACGAGAAGTTTTAGAAATTAGCGAATCGTACGGGTTAAAGATTATATTGAAAATATGCCAATTTCTTCATCGAATCGTTGTATTTCTGGGGTTCATCTTGGGAATTGGTACCATAAAAATATCGGAAGTAAAGACTTCTGCTGTACAAAAGTTTCAGCTTCCGTCCGACAGAAAAATGTTACAAAGGTTTTTGGGGTTGACGTCATATTTCCGACGTTTCGTACTGGACTACTCAACGATAGCTAGACCTTTGTCAGACCTTCTAAGAAAAGATTCGGTTTTCAAGTTAGGCGAAGAGCAAGTCGCGGCATTTCAACAATTAAAGGCTAATTTACAAAAAGCGCCTATATTACAGTTATTTTCGCAAAAAGCAGCTACTGAAGTACATACAGATGCTAGTAAATGGGGATATGGGGCAATTTTATTACAAAAAAAAGTTCGGACGATCAGCTTTTACATCCGGTACAATACATGAGCCGGAAAACAAAGCCGGTGGAAGAGAATTATCCGGCGTATGAGTTAGAGGTACTGGCAATCATAGAGGCCTTAAAGAAATGGAGAATATACCTATTAGGTATACACTTCAAAATTGTGACAGATTGTAACGCGTTCACGATGACTCTTAAGAAGAAAGACGTACCGCCAAAAATAGCGAGATGGGCATTGTTTCTTCAGGACTTTAACTATGAAATCGAACATAGAGCAGGATCCAGAATGGTCCACGTTGACGCTTTAAGTAGGGTGTACTGCTTAATGCTAGAAGACTCTTTAAAGTTTCTGATAAATCTAGCTCATCTTAATGACGAATGGACAAAGGCAGTACGTAAAATTCTAGAAAAAGACGAATACGAAGACTTTTATATAAAATTTGACATTCTTTTTAAAAATCCTGCAAAGGAACTAATTGTAGTACCAAAGCTAATGGAAGACGAAATCATTAAGTTGGCCCACAGGCAAGGGCATTTCTCTGTAAAGAAAACTCAGGATCTGTTAGAAAAGTCGTATTATATCCCCCAAGTAAAGGGTAAAGTTTGTCAGATAGTCCGAAGCTGTATTGAGTGCATTGTTAATGAAGTTAAGTCAGGAAAGAAAGAGGGATTCCTGAACAGCATAGATAAAGAAGACATACCATTAGGAACATATCACATCGATCACGTAGGGCCACTAGAAACGACCAGTAAGTTGTACAATTATATATTGGTGGTGGTAGATGCGTTCAGTAAATTTGTGTGGTTGTACCCTACTAAAAATACAGGAGTAGATGCAGTGTTAGATCGACTCACAAAGCAAGCAGCTGTATTCGGTAATCCAAGACGTATTATTTCTGATAGAGGGGCCGCTTTTACATCAAATTTGTTTAGAGAATATTGTCAAAAGGAGAATATTCAACATTTACTAATAACAACGGGGGTTCCAAGAGGAAACGGACAGGTAGAGAGAATTCATAAAGTCGTTATACCTATGTTGTCAAAGTTGTGTACAGAAACCCCAACTAATTGGTATAAACATGTAGAAAAGGTGCAACAGTTCATAAACAATACACCTCCTCGGAGTACGAAACAGTCTCCCTTCAAGTTATTAACAAGACTTGACATGCGAACGGCCAACATGCCAGAGCTAAAGGACCTACTAGAAGAGACGGTTATAAACGACTTAAATGAAAATCGCGAAACAGTACGAAAACTAGCGAAAGAAAATATTTTAAAAATTCAGGAAGAAAACCGGAAGTCATATAATTCACGTCGTCAGAGAGAGAAAAACTACAAAATAAACGATTTGGTAGCAATAAAGAGAACACAGTTTGGTAGCGGGTTGAAATTGAAGGGAAAGTTTTTAGGACCGTATAGGGTAGCGAAGAAACTTAACCATGGTAGATATGAAGTAGAAAAAGTGGGTGAGACCGAGGGGCCGAGAAAGACTTCGACTGTCTCAGAATATATGAAGATATGGACCCAACCATTCGAGGACGAATGAAAACAGGATGGCCGAATGTGGTGTCGAGTGTAGAGTACTGAACACGACTAGAGTAGTGAACACGACTAAGGTACTTAACACGACTAGAGTACTGAACACGACTAAGGTACTGAACACGACGAAGACAAAATGCAACTATGGACTAGAACAAGAACTCAGCGAAGCGTTAGGACGCTTGCGTTGAGTTCTTAGAAGCGTTGGGACGCTTGCGTTGAATTCTTGGAAGCGTGATAAAACTAGAAGACGAAAAAACGAAGCATTCTACACGGGACCGCCAGACGAACAACAAGTGTATTTTTCAAACAATTTTTTAAATTATAAATTTTAATTGTAAAGTTAATAAAAATAAAATAAGTCACATCCTACAAATTGGGGGCTCAGCCAGGACTTGGAAAAAGTTTTAAATAAAGGTGTGGAGATGTAAGGCGTATATCTGGTCTTAAAAGTGAAGAAATTCGTGGAGTCTTAATAAAGCGTGCAGTATTCAGAACGAAGTAACAAACATTTGGTTCGTCGTGGAGGCGTAAGGCGTATATCTGGTTTGATAGGTGAAGAAATTCGTGGAGTCGTAATAAAGCGTGCAGTGCTCAGAACGAAGTGAAAAGTAAGTAAAGGTGGTGCTGACCGTCATCGTGGAGTTTTACGTGATAGCATCAAGGGATATTCTAAGCCTGTTATTAGACAATTGGTCCGTCGTGGAGGTGTAAGGCATACATCTGGTCATCACTGCACGCTCTAAGCGTTCAGCTAGTAAAAGTGTTAAAGTGTAAAAGTTTGAATCTTAAGAAGAATAACTTATAGAAGAGAAGTGTTTCAAAAGAAGATGTACAATTTTTAAATTATCAGAAGTATAATTTCAAAAAAAAGAAGATGGAAAAATGTTGAATCATAAGAAGAAGATGTAAAAATTTTTAAATTATCAGAAGAATAATTTCAAATAAAAGAACAAACAAAACGATTTCGTAAAGAAAAAGAGAAGTACAGCATTTTAAAAGTAAAAATAATTTTCTAAGAAGAATTTCAATCAAATTAAAATTAATCTAAAAGAACAAATAAAACGATTTCGTAAAGAAAAAGAGAAGTACAGCATTGTAAAAGTAAAAATAATTTGCTAAAAAGAACTCGAATCAAATTAAAATTAATCTAAAAGAACAAAAAAAACGAATTCGTAAAGAAAAAGAGAAGTACAGCATTGTAAAAGTAAAAATAATTTGCTAAGAAGAATTTCAATCAAATTAAAATTAATCTAAAAGAACAAACAAAACGAATTCGTAAAGAAAAAGAGAAGTACAGCATTGTAAAAGTAAAAATAATTTGCTAAGAAGAATTTCAACCAAATTAAAATTAATCTAAAAGAACAAACAAAACGATTTCGTAAAGAAAAAGAGAAGTACAGCATTGTAAAAGTAAAAATAATTTGCTAAAAAGAACTCGAATCAAATTAAAATTAATCTAAAAGAACAAAAAAAACGAATTCGTAAAGAAAAAGAGAAGTACAGCATTGTAAAAGTAAAAATAATTTGCTAAGAAGAATTTCAATCAAATTAGAATTAATCTAAAAGAACAAACAAAACGAATTCGTAAAGAAAAAGAGAAGTACAGCATTGTAAAAGTAAAAATAATTCGCTAAGAAGAATTTGAATAAAATTAAAATTAATCTAAAAGAACAAAAAAAACGAATTCGTAAAGAAAAAGAGAAGTACAGCATTGTAAAAGTAAAAATAATTTGCTAAAAAGAACTCGAATCAAATTAAAATTAATCTAAAAGAACAAAAAAAAACGAATTCGTAAAGAAAAAGAGAAGTACAGCATTGTAAAAGTAAAAATAATTTGCTAAGAAGAATTTCAATCAAATTAAAATTAATCTAAAAGAACAAACAAAACGATTTCGTAAAGAAAAAGAGAAGTACAGCATTTTAAAAGTAAAAATAATTTTCTAAGAAGAACTCGAATCAAATCTATAATTAGAATTAATATAAAAATAAGTATATTCTTACATATTGTTAATACTAAGATGGACTTAAACGAAATAACGACTTTAACTGTCAACGGACTGAAAGAGAAGTTGAGGGAATTGGGTATTTCGACTACAGGTCAAAAACGTGATCTTCAGGAAAGACTTATCCAACACTACGACTTATCGGGAAATAGGGCTAGTGACGAAGAGTTCAACCAGTCGGTTTACGAAGACGTGGGTGGAACCACCAACTTACGGTCCTCACCGCTTATCGTGCAACAACAACAGTTTATTCTAAAAGATTTAGGAGATTGTGTTAACGTTTTTTCAGGAGAAGGGTCTGTAGATATTCGAGGGTGGGTAAGCGAATTTGAAAATAATGCAGAAATAGTAAAATGGAATGATCTTCAGAGATTTGTTTATGGCAAACAGCTTCTTCGTGGTGCCGCTAAGCTTTTTGTTAGGAGTCAGAATAATTTAAATAGTTGGGAAGCTCTGAAGTTATCATTAATTAATGAGTTTGGTCGCAAACTATCTTCTGCAGATGTGCATAGGTTGTTGAAAAATCGCCGCAAACAAGCAAACGAAACTTTTCGGGAATACTTGTATCATCTCATGGAGGTAGGCAAACAGATTAGTCTAGACGAAGAAAGCATTATAGATTATTTCATAGAAGGGGTTCCAGATACCAAGTTCAATAAGGCAATTTTGTATCAAGCAAAAAATATAGAAGAACTAAAAGAGCAAATCAAAATTTACGAAAAGATACGGAAATACAACTCAGGGATAGGAAAAATAGTAAATGATACATCCTCTAACAAGACAAAAGAAGAACTAGGTAAAAGATATTTCAAGTGCGGAGACAAATTCCACGTAGCAGCTCAATGTCCACAAAAACAATATAAATGCTTTAAATGTAATGAGATGGGACATCGTTCGTTTGAGTGCAAAAATAATAAAGTCAAGGGAGCTAGAGAAGTTAAAATCGAATCAAGTAGCATAAACACTTTAGGAAATACAAGTTTTCAACCAGTCGTTGATGAAGAATTACATTTCAAAACAGTTAATTTAAATGGGTTTAGGTTCGAAGCTCTAATTGATTCAGGGTGTTCACTTAATTTAATACGTTACGATACGTTGATACTAAGTGGGCTTAAACCAATTCTAAGCAATGAGAAAAGAAAACTATATAGCGCTTGCTCAAATGTGATTCAGACAATCGGAAGTTTTGATACTTTTATACATATAGATGAGTTAGTGTTAAAGGTCAGATTTCATGTAGTCAGAGAACAAGATATTAAATTTGCAAGTATGATAGGAAAGGCTATATTAAAAGACGTAGATATTGTTTTAACAGAAGATAAAGTAATGTTTAAGAAAAAGGATAATTCAAGAGATTATAAACCAGGTAATGACAAAATGAGGCAGGATTCTAAACAGGTTATGAAAGAAGAACGAAATGCACCAATAGAAGCAAAAAATAAGTGGATTAAGGAATTTGATGCGATGAGTTTAAATGAAAGAAAGGATGAGACTACAGTGAATTTGGACATTTGAGTAAGGGATTAGCAAAAGAAGTTAAAAACTTAGTTGATAAATACAAATCATCTGGTAAATGCATATCACCCGTTAAGATGGAAATTGTTTTGACAGATGAAATTCCCGTCTATCAGCGACCAAGACGTTTACCAATCGATGACCGTAGTTTTGTCGATAAACAAATAGAAGATTGGTTAAAAGAGGGAATAATACAACCAAGCTCTTCCAATTATGCTTCTCCGGTAGTAGTAGTTCCTAAAAAGATGGAAACAGACGCTTATGTTGCGATTATAGACAATTAAATAAAAAAATTGTAAGGGACAATTTTCCAATGGTTGTAATGGACGATGTCTTAGATAGCCTTCAAGAGGGTCGAGTTTTTACAACGTTAGATTTATCGAACGGATTTTTCCATGTGCCAGTAGATTCACAATCTAGGAAATTTACCGCTTTCATTACCCACAATGGTCAATATGAGTTTTGTGTTGTTCCATTCGGTATTTCAAACTCACCAGCTGTCTTTTGTCGTTATGTTAATGCTGTTTTCCGGCCACTAATCCAGAAGGGAACCGTAATTACATATATGGACGACTTGATTATCCCCGCAATAGACGAGACAGAGGGAATTGAAAAACTACGAGAAGTTTTAGAAATTAGCGAATCGTACGGGTTAAAGATTAAATGGAAAAAATGCCAATTTCTTCAACGAAGCGTTGAATTTCTGGGGTACATATTGGGAAATGGTACCATAAAAATATCGGAAGAAAAGACGACTGCTGTACAAAAGTTTCCGCTTCCGTCCGACAGAAAAATGTTACAAAGGTTTTTGGGGTTGACGTCATATTTCCGACGTTTCGTACTGGACTACTCAACGATAGCTAGACCTTTGTCAGACCTTCTAAGAAAAGATTCGGTTTTCAAGTTAGGCGAAGAGCAAGTCGCGGCATTTCAACAATTAAAGGCTAATTTACAAAAAGCGCCTATATTACAGTTATTTTCGCAAAAAGCAGCTACTGAGGTACATACAGATGCTAGTAAATGGGGATATGGGGCAATTTTATTACAAAAAAGTTCGGACGATCAGCTTTTACATCCGGTACAATACATGAGCCGGAAAACAAAGCCGGTGGAAGAGAATTATCCGGCGTATGAGTTAGAGGTACTGGCAATCATAGAGGCCTTAAAGAAATGGAGAATATACCTATTAGGTATACACTTCAAAATTGTGACAGATTGTAACGCGTTCACGATGACTCTTAAGAAGAAAGACGTACCGCCAAAAATAGCGAGATGGGCATTGTTTCTTCAGGACTTTAACTATGAAATCGAACATAGAGCAGGATCCAGAATGGTCCACGTTGACGCTTTAAGTAGGGTGTACTGCTTAATGCTAGAAGACTCTTTAAAGTTTCGGCTAAATCAAGCTCAACTTAATGACGAATGGACAAAGGCAGTACGTAAAATTCTAGAAAAAGACGAATACGAAGACTTTTATATAAAATTTGACATTCTTTTTAAAAATCCTGCAAAGGAACTAATTGTAGTACCAAAGCTAATGGAAGACGAAATCATTAAGTTGGCCCACAGGCAAGGGCATTTCTCTGTAAAGAAAACTCAGGATCTGTTAGAAAAGTCGTATTATATCCCCCAAGTAAAGGGTAAAGTTTGTCAGATAGTCCGAAGCTGTATTGAGTGCATTGTTAATGAAGTTAAGTCAGGAAAGAAAGAGGGATTCCTGAACAGCATAGATAAAGAAGACATACCATTAGGAACATATCACATCGATCACGTAGGGCCACTAGAAACGACCAGTAAGTTGTACAATTATATATTGGTGGTGGTAGATGCGTTCAGTAAATTTGTGTGGTTGTACCCTACTAAAAATACAGGAGTAGATGCAGTGTTAGATCGACTCACAAAGCAAGCAGCTGTATTCGGTAACCCAAGACGTACTATTTCTGATAGAGGGGCCGCTTTTACATCAAATTTGTTTAGAGAATATTGTCAAAAGGAGAATATTCAACATTTACTAATAACAACGGGGGTTCCAAGAGGAAACGGACAGGTAGAGAGAATTCATAAAGTCGTTATACCTATGTTGTCAAAGTTGTGTACAGAAACCCCAACTAATTGGTATAAACATGTAGAAAAGGTGCAACAGTTCATAAACAATACACCTCCTCGGAGTACGAAACAGTCTCCCTTCAAGTTATTAACAGGACTTGACATGCGAACGGCCAACATGCCAGAGCTAAAGGACCTACTAGAAGAGACGGTTATAAACGACTTAAATGAAAATCGCGAAACAGTACGAAAACTAGCGAAAGAAAATATTTTAAAAATTCAGGAAGAAAACCGGAAGTCATATAATTTACGTCGTCAGAGAGAGAAAAACTACAAAATAAACGATTTGGTAGCAATAAAGAGAACACAGTTTGGTAGCGGGTTGAAATTGAAGGGAAAGTTTTTAGGACCGTATAGGGTAGCGAAGAAACTTAACCATGGTAGATATGAAGTAGAAAAAGTGGGTGAGACCGAGGGGCCGAGAAAGACTTCGACTGTCTCAGAATATATGAAGATATGGACTCAACCATTCGAGGACGAATGAAAACAGGATGGCCGAATGTGGTGTCGAGTGTAGAGTACTGAACACGACTAGAGTACTGAACACGACTAAGGTACTTAACACGACTAGAGTACTGAACACGACTAAGGTACTGAACACGACGAAGACAAAATGCAACTATGGACTAGAACAAGAACTCAGCGAAGCGTTAGGACGCTTGCGTTGAGTTCTTAGAAGCGTTGGGACGCTTGCGTTGAATTCTTGGAAGCGATATAAAGCTACAAGACGAGAAAACGAAGCATTCTAGACGGGACAGCCAAACGATCAACAAGTGTATTTTTCAAACAATTTTTTAAATTATAAATTTTAATTGTAAAGTTAATAAAAATAAAATAAGTCACATCCTACAAATTGGGGGCTCAGCCAGGACTTGGAAAAAGTTTTAAATAAAGGTGTGGAGATGTAAGGCGTATATCTGGTCTTAAAAGTGAAGAAATTCGTGGAGTCTTAATAAAGCGTGCAGTATTCAGAACGAAGTAACAAACATTTGGTTCGTCGTGGAGGCGTAAGGCGTATATCTGGTTTGATAGGTGAAGAAATTCGTGGAGTCTTAATAAAGCGTGCAGTGTTCAGAACGAAGTGAAAAGTAAGTAAAGGTGGTGCTGACCGTCATCGTGGAGTTTTACGTGATAGCATCAAGGGATACTCTAAGCCTGTTATTAGACAATTGGTCCGTCGTGGAGGTGTAAGGCATACATCTGGTCATCACTGCACGCTCTAAGCGTTCAGCTAGTAAAAGTGTTAAAGTGTAAAAGTTTGAATCTTAAGAAGAATAACTTATAGAAGAGAAGTGTTTCAAAAGAAGATGTACAATTTTTTAAATTATCAGAAGTATAATTTCAAAAAAAAGAAGATGGAAAAATGTTGAATCATAAGAAGAAGATGTAAAAATTTTTAAATTATCAGAAGAATAATTTCAAATAAAAGAACAAACAAAACGATTTCGTAAAGAAAAAGAGAAGTACAGCATTGTAAAAGTAAAAATAATTTGCTAAGAAGAATTTCAATCAAATTAAAATTAATCTAAAAGAACAAACAAAACGATTTCGTAAAGAAAAAGAGAAGTACAGCATTGTAAAAGTAAAAATAATTTGCTAAAAAGAACTCGAATCAAATTAAAATTAATCTAAAAGAACAAAAAAAACGAATTCGTAAAGAAAAAGAGAAGTACAGCATTGTAAAAGTAAAAATAATTTGCTAAGAAGAATTTCAATCAAATTAAAATTAATCTAAAAGAACAAACAAAACGATTTCGTAAAGAAAAAGAGAAGTACAGCATTGTAAAAGTAAAAATAATTTGCTAAGAAGAATTTCAACCAAATTAAAATTAATCTAAAAGAACAAACAAAACGATTTCGTAAAGAAAAAGAGAAGTACAGCATTGTAAAAGTAAAAATAATTTGCTAAAAAGAACTCGAATCAAATTAAAATTAATCTAAAAGAACAAAAAAAACGAATTCGTAAAGAAAAAGAGAAGTACAGCATTGTAAAAGTAAAAATAATTTGCTAAGAAGAATTTCAATCAAATTAAAATTAATCTAAAAGAACAAACAAAACGATTTCGTAAAGAAAAAGAGAAGTACAGCATTGTAAAAGTAAAAATAATTTGCTAAGAAGAATTTCAACCAAATTAAAATTAATCTAAAAGAACAAACAAAACGATTTCGTAAAGAAAAAGAGAAGTACAGCATTGTAAAAGTAAAAATAATTTGCTAAAAAGAACTCGAATCAAATTAAAATTAATCTAAAAGAACAAAAAAAACGAATTCGTAAAGAAAAAGAGAAGTACAGCATTGTAAAAGTAAAAATAATTTGCTAAAAAGAACTCGAATCAAATTAAAATTAATCTAAAAGAACAAACAAAACGAATTCGTAAAGAAAAAGAGAAGTACAGCATTGTAAAAGTAAAAATAATTTGCTAAGAAGAATTTCAATCAAATTAAAATTAATCTAAAAGAACAAACAAAACGATTTCGTAAAGAAAAAGAGAAGTACAGCATTTTAAAAGTAAAAATAATTTTCTAAGAAGAACTCGAATCAAATCTATAATTAGAATTAATATAAAAATAAGTATATTCTTACATATTGTTAATACTAAGATGGACTTAAACGAAATAACGACTTTAACTGTCAACGGACTGAAAGAGAAGTTGAGGGAATTGGGTATTTCGACTACAGGTCAAAAACGTGATCTTCAGGAAAGACTTATCCAACACTACGACTTATCGGGAAATAGGGCTAGTGACGAAGAGTTCAACCAGTCAGTTTACGAAGACGTAGGTGGAACCACCAACTTACGGTCCTCACCGCTTATCGTGCAACAACAACAGTTTACTCTAAAAGATTTAGGAGATTGTGTTAACGTTTTTTCAGGAGAAGGGTCTGTAGATATTCGAGGGTGGGTAAGCGAATTTGAAAATAATGCAGAAATAGTAAAATGGAATGATCTTCAGAGATTTGTTTATGGCAAACAGCTTCTTCGTGGTGCCGCTAAGCTTTTTGTTAGGAGTCAGAATAATTTAAATAGTTGGGAAGCTCTGAAGTTATCATTAATTAATGAGTTTGGTCGCAAACTATCTTCTGCAGATGTGCATAGGTTGTTGAAAAATCGCCGCAAACAAGCAAACGAAACTTTTCGGGAATACTTGTATCATCTCATGGAGGTAGGCAAACAGATTAGTCTAGACGAAGAAAGCATTATAGATTATTTCATAGAAGGGGTTCCAGATACCAAGTTCAATAAGGCAATTTTGTATCAAGCAAAAAATATAGAAGAACTAAAAGAGCAAATCAAAATTTACGAAAAGATACGGAAATACAACTCAGGGATAGGAAAAATAGTAAATGATACATCCTCTAACAAGACAAAAGAAGAACTAGGTAAAAGATATTTCAAGTGCGGAGACAAATTCCACGTAGCAGCTCAATGTCCACAAAAACAATATAAATGCTTTAAATGTAATGAGATGGGACATCGTTCGTTTGAGTGCAAAAATAATAAAGTCAAGGGAGCTAGAGAAGTTAAAATCGAATCAAGTAGCATAAACACTTTAGGAAATACAAGTTTTCAACCAGTCGTTGATGAAGAATTACATTTCAAAACAGTTAATTTAAATGGGTTTAGGTTCGAAGCTCTAATTGATTCAGGGTGTTCACTTAATTTAATACGTTACGATACGTTGATACTAAGTGGGCTTAAACCAATTCTAAGCAATGAGAAAAGAAAACTATATAGCGCTTGCTCAAATGTGATTCAGACAATCGGAAGTTTTGATACTTTTATACATATAGATGAGTTAGTGTTAAAGGTCAGATTTCATGTAGTCAGAGAACAAGATATTAAATTTGCAAGTATGATAGGAAAGGCTATATTAAAAGACGTAGATATTGTTTTAACAGAAGATAAAGTAATGTTTAAGAAAAAGGATAATTCAAGAGATTATAAACCAGGTAATGACAAAATGAGGCAGGATTCTAAACAGGTTATGAAAGAAGAACGAAATGCACCAATAGAAGCAAAAAATAAGTGGATTAAGGAATTCGATGCGATGAGTTTAAATGAAAGAAAGGATGAGACTACAGTGAATTTGGGACATTTGAGTAAGGGATTAGCAAAAGAAGTTAAAAACTTAGTTGATAAATACAAATCATCTGGTAAATGCATATCACCCGTTAAGATGGAAATTGTTTTGACAGATGAAATTCCCGTCTATCAGCGACCAAGACGTTTACCAATCGATGACCGTAGTTTTGTCGATAAACAAATAGAAGATTGGTTAAAAGAGGGAATAATACAACCAAGCTCTTCCAATTATGCTTCTCCGGTAGTAGTAGTTCCTAAAAAGATGGAAACAGACGCTTATGTTGCGATTATAGACAATTAGATAAAAAAATTGTAAGGGACAATTTTCCAATGGTTGTAATGGACGATGTCTTAGATAGCCTTCAAGAGGGTCGAGTTTTTACAACGTTAGATTTATCGAACGGATTTTTCCATGTGCCAGTAGATTCACAATCTAGGAAATTTACCGCTTTCATTACCCACAATGGTCAATATGAGTTTTGTGTTGTTCCATTCGGTATTTCAAACTCACCAGCTGTCTTTTGTCGTTATGTTAATGCTGTTTTCCGGCCACTAATCCAGAAGGGAACCGTAATTACATATATGGACGACTTGATTATCCCCGCAATAGACGAGACAGAGGGAATTGAAAAACTACGAGAAGTTTTAGAAATTAGCGAATCGTACGGGTTAAAGATTAAATGGAAAAAATGCCAATTTCTTCAACGAAGCGTTGAATTTCTGGGGTACATATTGGGAAATGGTACCATAAAAATATCGGAAGAAAAGACGACTGCTGTACAAAAGTTTCCGCTTCCGTCCGACAGAAAAATGTTACAAAGGTTTTTGGGGTTGACGTCATATTTCCGACGTTTCGTACTGGACTACTCAACGATAGCTAGACCTTTGTCAGACCTTCTAAGAAAAGATTCGGTTTTCAAGTTAGGCGAAGAGCAAGTCGCGGCATTTCAACAATTAAAGGCTAATTTACAAAAAGCGCCTATATTACAGTTATTTTCGCAAAAAGCAGCTACTGAGGTACATACAGATGCTAGTAAATGGGGATATGGGGCAATTTTATTACAAAAAAGTTCGGACGATCAGCTTTTACATCCGGTACAATACATGAGCCGGAAAACAAAGCCGGTGGAAGAGAATTATCCGGCGTATGAGTTAGAGGTACTGGCAATCATAGAGGCCTTAAAGAAATGGAGAATATACCTATTAGGTATACACTTCAAAATTGTGACAGATTGTAACGCGTTCACGATGACTCTTAAGAAGAAAGACGTACCGCCAAAAATAGCGAGATGGGCATTGTTTCTTCAGGACTTTAACTATGAAATCGAACATAGAGCAGGATCCAGAATGGTCCACGTTGACGCTTTAAGTAGGGTGTACTGCTTAATGCTAGAAGACTCTTTAAAGTTTCGGCTAAATCAAGCTCAACTTAATGACGAATGGACAAAGGCAGTACGTAAAATTCTAGAAAAAGACGAATACGAAGACTTTTATATAAAATTTGACATTCTTTTTAAAAATCCTGCAAAGGAACTAATTGTAGTACCAAAGCTAATGGAAGACGAAATCATTAAGTTGGCCCACAGGCAAGGGCATTTCTCTGTAAAGAAAACTCAGGATCTGTTAGAAAAGTCGTATTATATCCCCCAAGTAAAGGGTAAAGTTTGTCAGATAGTCCGAAGCTGTATTGAGTGCATTGTTAATGAAGTTAAGTCAGGAAAGAAAGAGGGATTCCTGAACAGCATAGATAAAGAAGACATACCATTAGGAACATATCACATCGATCACGTAGGGCCACTAGAAACGACCAGTAAGTTGTACAATTATATATTGGTGGTGGTAGATGCGTTCAGTAAATTTGTGTGGTTGTACCCTACTAAAAATACAGGAGTAGATGCAGTGTTAGATCGACTCACAAAGCAAGCAGCTGTATTCGGTAACCCAAGACGTATTATTTCTGATAGAGGGGCCGCTTTTACATCAAATTTGTTTAGAGAATATTGTCAAAAGGAGAATATTCAACATTTACTAATAACAACGGGGGTTCCAAGAGGAAACGGACAGGTAGAGAGAATTCATAAAGTCGTTATACCTATGTTGTCAAAGTTGTGTACAGAAACCCCAACTAATTGGTATAAACATGTAGAAAAGGTGCAACAGTTCATAAACAATACACCTCCTCGGAGTACGAAACAGTCTCCCTTCAAGTTATTAACAGGACTTGACATGCGAACGGCCAACATGCCAGAGCTAAAGGACCTACTAGAAGAGACGGTTATAAACGACTTAAATGAAAATCGCGAAACAGTACGAAAACTAGCGAAAGAAAATATTTTAAAAATTCAGGAAGAAAACCGGAAGTCATATAATTCACGTCGTCAGAGAGAGAAAAACTACAAAATAAACGATTTGGTAGCAATAAAGAGAACACAGTTTGGTAGCGGGTTGAAATTGAAGGGAAAGTTTTTAGGACCGTATAGGGTAGCGAAGAAACTTAACCATGGTAGATATGAAGTAGAAAAAGTGGGTGAGACCGAGGGGCCGAGAAAGACTTCGACTGTCTCAGAATATATGAAGATATGGACTCAACCATTCGAGGACGAATGAAAACAGGATGGCCGAATGTGGTGTCGAGTGTAGAGTACTGAACACGACTAGAGTACTGAACACGACTAAGGTACTTAACACGACTAGAGTACTGAACACGACTAAGGTACTGAACACGACGAAGACAAAATGCAACTATGGACTAGAACAAGAACTCAGCGAAGCGTTAGGACGCTTGCGTTGAGTTCTTAGAAGCGTTGGGACGCTTGCGTTGAATTCTTGGAAGCGCGATAACAAGCTAGAAGACGAGAAAACGAAGCATTCTAGACGGGACAGCCAAACGATCAACAAGTGTATTTTTCAAACAATTTTTTAAATTATAAATTTTAATTGTAAAGTTAATAAAAATAAAATAAGTCACATCCTACATATATGTGAATATAATGATTTGAAGCATCTCATTGTCGATTGATAAATGTGTATATACAAGAAAATTGTCTTTATGCTTAAATATAAGATAACGTAATTCTTCTAAATTCACTGCCGTTATGGCTTTGTGTCCACTCCAGTGAGATTAAAAAGTTTTATTAACTTAAATATGTGAATATAATGATTTGAAGCATCTCATTATCGATTGATAAGTGTGTATATACAAGAAAATCGAATTTATACTTAAACATAAGGTTGTGGAATTATTGCAAATTCACTGCCGTTATGGATTTATGTCCACTCCAGTGAGATGAAGAAGGTTAATTAACTTAAATATGTGAATTTAATGATTTGAAGCAACTCATTATCGATTGATAAATGTGTATATACAAGAAAATCGACTTTATACTTAAATATAAGATAACGAAATTCTTCCAAATTCACGGCCGTTATGGCTTTATGTCCACTTCCGTGAGATGAAGAAGGTTAATTAACTTATATATGTGAATTTAATGATTTGAAGCAATTCATTATCGATTGATAAATGTGTTTATACAAGAAAATCGTCGTTGTACTTAAACATAAGCTCGTGGAATTCTTGCAAATTAACTGCCGTTATGGATTTATGTCCACTCCAGTGCGATGAAGAAGGTTAATTAACTTAAATATGTGAATTTTATGATTTGAAGCAACTTATTATCGACTGATAAATGTGTTTATACAAGAAAATCGTCGTTGTACTTAAACATAAGGTTGTAGAATTCTTGCAAATTAACTGCCGTTATGGCTTTATGTCCACTTCAGTGCGATGAAGAAGATTAATTAACTTAAATATGTGAATTTTATGATTTGAAGCATCTCATTATCGATTGATAAATGTGTTTATACAAGAAAATCGACTTTATACTTAAATATTAGGTTGTGGAATTATTGCAAATTAACTGCCGTTATGGATTTATGTCCACTCCAGTGAGATGAAGAAGGTTAATTAACTTAAATATGTGAATTTTATGATTTGAAGCATCTCATTATCGATTGATAAATGTGTATATACAAGAAAATCGACTTTATACTTAAATATTAGGTTGTGGAATTATTGCAAAATCACTGCCGTTATGGCTTTATGTCCACTTCAGTGAGATAAAGAAGGTTAATTAACCTAAATATGTGAATTTAATGATTTGAAGCATCTCACTATCGATTGATAAATGTGTTTATACAAGAAAATCGACTTTATACTTAAACATAAATTTGTGTAATTATTAAAAAATAACTGCCGTTATGGATTTATGTCCACTTCAGTGCGATGAAGAAGGTTAATTAACTTAAATATGTGAATTTTATGAATTGAAGCATCTCAATATCGATTGATAAATGTGTTTATACAAGAAAATCGACTTTATGCTTAAACATAAGGTTGTGGAATTCTTGCAAATTCACTGCCGTTATGGATTTATGTCCACTTCAGTGCGATGAAGAAGGTTTATTAACGTAAATATGTGAATTTAATTATTTGAAGCAACTTATTATCGACTGATAAATGTGTATATACAAGAAAATCGACTTTATACTTAAACATAAGGTTGTGGAATTCTTGCAAATTCACTGCCGTTATGGATTTATGTCCACTTCAGTGCGATGAAGAAGGTTATCTAACTTAAATATGTGAATTTAATGATTTGAAGCAACTCATTATCGATTGATAAATGTGTATATACAAGAAAATCGACTTTATACTTAAACATAAGGTTGTGGAATTCTTGCAAATTCACTGCCGTTATGGATTTATGTCCACTCCAGTGCGATGAAGAAGGTTAATTAACTTAAATATGTGAATTTTATGCTCTGAAGCATCTCATTATCGATTGATAAATGTGTTTACACAAGAAAATCGACTTTATACTTAAATATTAGGTTGTGGAGTTCTTGCAAATTAACTGCCGTTATGGATTTATGTCCACTTCAGTGAGATGAAGAAAGTTAACTAACTTAAATATGTGAATTTAATGATTTGAAGCAACTCATTATCGATTGATAAATGTGTATATACAAGAAAATCGACTTTATACTTAAATATTAGGTTGTGGAATTATTGCAAATTAACTGCCGTTATGGATTTATGTCCACTCCAGTGAGATGAAGAAGGTTAATTAACTTAAATATGTGAATTTTATGATTTGAAGCATCTCATTATCGATTGATAAATGTGTATATACAAGAAAATCGACTTTATACTTAAATATTAGGTTGTGGAATTATTGCAAATTCACTGCCGTTATGGCTTTATGTCCACTTCAGTGCGATGAAGAAGGTTAATTATTTTAAATATGTGAATTTAATGTGTTGAAGCATCTCATTATCGATTGATAAATGTGTATATACAAGAAAATCGACTTTATACTTAAACATAAGGTTGTGGAATTCTTGCAAATTAACTGCCGTTATGGATTTATGTCCACTTCAGTGCGATGAAGAAGGTTAATTAACTTAAATATGTGAATTTAATGATTTGAAGCATCTCATTATCGATTGATAAATGTGTATATACAAGAAAATCGACTTTATACTTAAACATAAGGTTGTGGAATTCTTGCAAATTCACTGCCGTTATGGATTTATGTCCACACCAGTGAGATGAAGAAGGTTAATTAACTTAAATATGTGAATTCTACGACTTGAAGCATCTCATTATCGATTGATAAATGTGTATATACAAGAAAATTGACTTTATACTTAAATATTAGGTTGTGGAATTATTGCAAATTCACTGCCGTTATGGCTTTATGTCCACTTCAGTGAGATGAAGAAGGTTAATTAACTTAAATATGTGAATTTTATGATTTGAAGCAACTTCTTATCGACTGATTAATGTCTATATACAAGAAAATCGACTTTATGCTTAAATATTAGGTTGTGGAATTATTGCAAATTCACTGCCGTTATGGATTTATGTCCACTTCAGTGCGATGAAGAAGGTTAATTAACTTAAATATGTGAATATTATGATTTGAAGCATCTCTTTATCGATTGATAAATGTGTTGTACAAGAAAATCGACTTTATACTTAAACATAAGGTTGTGGAATTATTGCAAATTCACTGCCGTTATGGCTTTATGTCCACTTCAGTGAGATGATGAAAGTTAACTAACTTAAATATGTGAATTTAATGATTTAAAGCATCTCATTATCGATTGATAAATGTGTATATACAAGAAAATCGACTTTATACTTAAATATTAGGTTGTGGAATTCTTGCAAATTAACTGCCGTTATGGATTTATGTCCACTCCAGTGAGATGAAGAAGGTTAATTAACTTAAATATGTGAATTTTATGATTTGAAGCATCTCATTATCGATTGATAAATGTGTATATACAAGAAAATCGACTTTATACTTAAATATTAGGTTGTGGAATTATTGCAAATTCACTGCCGTTATGGCTTTATGTCCACTTCAGTGCGATGAAGAAGGTTAATTAACTTAAATATGTGAATTTTATGATTTGAAGCATCTCATTATGGATTGATAAATGTGTTTATACAAGAAAATCGGCTTTATACTTAAACATAAGGTTGTGGAATTATTGCAAATTAACTGCCGTTATGGATTTATGTCCACTTCAGTGCGATGAAGAAGGTTAATTAACTTAAATATGTGAATTTTATGATTTGAAGCATCTCATTATCGATTGTTAAATGTGTATATACAAGAAAATCGACTTTATACTTAAACATAAGGTTGTGGAATTCTTGCAAATTCACTGCCGTTATGGATTTATGTCCACTTCAGTGCGATGAAGAAGGTTAATTAACTTAAATATGTGAATTTAATGATTTGAAGCATCTCATTATCGATTGATAAATGTGTTTATACAAGAAAATCGACTTTATACTTAAATATTAGGTTGTGAAATTCTTGCAAATTCACTGCCGTTATGGCTTTATGTCCACTTCAGTGAGACGAAGAAGGTTAATTAACTTAAATATGTGAATTTAATGATTTGAAGCAACTTAATATCGATTTAAAAATGTGCTTATACAAGAAAATCGTCGTTGTACTTAAATATTACGTGGTGGAATTCTTGCAAATTCACTACCGTTATGGCTTTATGTCCACTTCAGGGAGGTGAAGAAGGTTAATTAACTTAAATATGTGAATTTTATTTTATTTATGTCTTGTTTATACAAGAAAATCGACTTTATACTTAAACATAAGGTTGTGGAATTCTTGCATATTCACTGCCGTTATGGATTTATGTCCACTTCAGTGCGATGAAGAAGGTTAATTAACTTAAATATGTGAATTTAATGATTTGAAGCAACTCATTATCGATTGATAAATGTGTATATACAAGAAAATCGACTTTATACTTAAACATAAGGTTGTGGAATTCTTGCAAATTCACTGCCGTTATGGATTTATGTCCACTTCAGTGCGATGAAGAAGGTTAATTAACTTAAATATGTGAATTTTATGATTTGAAGCATCTCATTATCGATTGATAAATGTGTATATACAAGAAAATCGACTTTATACTTAAACATAAGGTTGTGGAATTCTTGCAAATTCACTGCCGTTATGGATTTATGTCCACTTCAGTGCGATGAAGAAGGTTAATTAACTTAAATATGTGAATTTAATGATTTGAAGCATCTCATTATCGATTGATAAATGTGTATATACAAGAAAATCGACTTTATACTTAAATATTAGGTTGTGGAATTCGTGCAAATTCACTGCCGTTATGGATTTATGTCCACTTCAGTGAGATGAAGAAGGTTAATTAACTTAAATATGTGAATTTAATGATTTGAAGCATCTCATTATCGATTGATAAATGTGTTTATACAAGAAAATCGACTTTATACTTAAATATTAGGTTGTGGAATTCTTGCAAATTAACTGCCGTTATGGCTTTATGTCCACTCCAGTGAGATGAAGAAGGTTAATTAACTTAAATATGTGAATTTTATGATTTGAAGCATCTCATTATCGATTGATAAATGTGTTTATACAAGAAAATCGTCTTTATGCTTAAACATAAGGTTGTGGAAGTCTTGCAAATTCACTGCCGTTATGGATTTATGTCCACTTCAGTACGATAAAGAAAGTTATCTAACTTAAATATGTGAATTTTATGATTTGAAGCATCTCATTATCGATTGATAAATGTGCTTATACAAGAAAATCGTCGTTGTACTTAAATATTAGGTTGTGGAATTCTTGCAAGTTAAGTGCCGTTATGGCTTTACGTCCACTTCAGTGAGATGAACAAGGTTAATTAACTTAAATATGTGAATTTTGTGATTTGAAGCATCTCATTATCGATTGATAATGTGTATATACAAGAAAATCGTCTTTATGCTTAAACATAAGGTTGTGGAATTCGTGCAAATTCACTGCCGTTATGGATTTATGTCCACTTCAGTGCGATGAAGAAGGTTAATTAACCTAAATATGTGAATTTAATGATTTGAAGCATCTCATTATCGATTGATAAATGTGTATATACAAGAAAATCGACTTTATACTTAAACATAAGGTTGTGGAATTCTTGCAAATTCACTGCCGTTATGGCTTTATGTCCACTTCAGTGAGATAAAGAAGGTTTATTAACTTAAATATGTGAATTTAATGATTTAAAGCATCTCATTATCGATTGATAAATGTGTATATACAAGAAAATCGACTTTATACTTAAACCTAAGGTTGTGGAATTCTTGCAAATTAACTGCCGTAATGGATTTATGTCCACTTCAGTGAAATGAAGAAGGTTAATTAACTTAAATATGTGAATTTTGTGATTTGAAGCATCTCATTATCGATTGCTTAATGTGTATATAAAAGAAAATCGACTTTATACTTAAACATAAGTTTGTGGAATTCTTGCAAATTAACTGCCGTTATGGCTTTATGTCCACTTCAGTGCGATGAAGAAGGTTAATTAACTTAAATATGTGAATTTAATGATTTGAAGCATCTCATTATCGATTGATAAATGTGTATATACAAGAAAATCGACTTTATACTTAAATATTAGGTTGTGGAATTATTGCAAATTCACTGCCGTTATGGCTTTATGTCCACTTCAGTGAGATGAAGAAGGTTAATTAACTTAAATATGTGAATTTTATGATTTGAAGCATCTCATTATCGATTGATAAATGTGTATATACAAGAAAATCGACTTTATACTTAAATATTAGGTTGTGGAATTATTGCAAATTCACTGCCGTTATGGATTTATGTCCACTCCAGTGAGATGAAGAAGGTTAATTAACTTAAATATGTGAATTTTATGATTTGAAGCATCTCATTATCGATTGATAAATGTGTATATACAAGAAAATCGTCTTTATGCTTAAATATAAGATAACGGAATTCTTCCAAATTCACTGCCGTTATGGCTTTATGTCCACTTCAGTGAGATGAAGAAGGTTTATTAACTTAAATATGTGAATTTTTTATTTGAAGCATGTCATTATCGATTATGTGTTTATACAAGAAAATCGTCCTTGTACTTAAACATAAGGTTGTGGAATTCTTGCAAATTAACTGCCGTTATGGATTTATGTCCACTTCAGTGCGATGAAGAAGGTTAATTAACTTAAATATGTGAATTTTATGATTTGAAGCATCTCATTATCGATTGATAAATGTGCATATACAAGAAAATCGACTTTATACTTAAATATTAGGTTGTGGAATTATTGCAAATTCGCTGCCGTTATGGCTTTATGTCCACTTCAGTGAGATGAAGAAGGTTAATTAACTTAAATATGTGAATTTTATGATTTGAAGCATCTCATTATCGATTGATAAATGTGTTTATACAAGAAAATCGACTTTATACTTAAACATAAGGTTGTGAAATTATTTAAAATTAACTGCCGTTTATGGCTTTATATCCACTTCTGTTCGTTGAATAAAGTTAATTAACTTAAATATGTGAATTTAATGATTTGAAGCAACTCATTATCGATTGATAAATGTGTATATACAAGAAAATCGACTTTATACTTAAATATTAGGTTGTGGAATTATTGCAAATTCACTGCCGTTATGGCTTTATGTCCACTTCAGTGAGATGAAGAAGGTTAATTAACTTAAATATGTGAATTTTATGATTTGAAGCATCTCATTATCGATTGATAAATGTGTTTATACAAGAAAATCGACTTTATACTTAAATATTAGGTTGTGGAATTATTGCAAATTAACTGCCGTTATGGATTTATGTCCACTCCAGTGAGATGAAGAAGGTTAATTAACTTAAATATGTGAATTTTATGATTTGAAGCATCTCATTATCGATTGATAAATGTGTATATACAAGAAAATCGACTTTATACTTAAATATTAGGTTGTGGAATTCTTGCAAATTCACTGCCGTTATGGATTTATGTCCACTCCAGTGCGATGAAGAAGGCTAATTAACTTAAATATGTGAATTTTAAGATTTGAAGCATCTCATTATCGTTTGGTATATGTGTATATACAAGAAAATCGACTTTATACTTAAACATAAGGTTGTGGAATTATTGCAAATTAACTGCCGTTATGGATTTATGTCAACTCCAGTGCGATGAAGAAGGTTAATTAACTTAAATATGTGAATTTAATGATTTGGAGCATCTCAATATCGATTGCTAAATGTGTATATACAAGAAAATCGACTTTATACTTAAACATAAGGTTGTGAAATTATTGCAAATTCACTGCCGTTATGGATTTATATCCACTTCAGTGAGATGAAGAAGGTTAGTTAACTTAAATATGTGAATTTAATGATTTGAAGCAACTCATTATCGACTGATAAATGTGTATATACAAGAAAATCGTCTTTATGCTTAAATATTAGGTTGTGGAATTATTGCAAATTCACTGCCGTTATGGCTTTATGTCTACTTCAGTGAGATGAAGAAGGTTAACTAACTTACATATGTGAATTTTATGATTTGAAGCATCTCACTATCGACTGATAAATGTGTATATACAAGAAAATCGACTTTATACTTAACCCTTAACAACCCACAAGTGTCTGGCGGACACACTTTTAACATTATTTTAATATAAAAGCTAAAGTATTTATTTTCGGCCAAAAGTAATTTTATCTATTTTATCCGCAAGGTTTTAAGAACCGAAACGTCTAATTAAAACAGGTTTCACATGAATAGTTTAAAATTGATAAACAGTATACCGAAATTGTAGCAAATCAACCCACATGTGTCTAATGGACACAGTAAGATTTCGAATGATTTGAGAATGAAGGAGGGTTCTTCATGCATATCTATTTTGCACCATATGGCAGCTTGGAGGCAAATACAACTCTGATTTGAATTTGAAAGATAATCGGAGCAATAATAGAACCAAAGGAAACCGACGGAAAACCAACGAATAGCAAATAAGATAAAAGAAATGGGGATTCCCCTTTTTAGATTAATTTTTAACAAACAAAATAATAGCTCAATTATCGATAGCAAAAAAAAAAAAATGTATTGCAAACTTTGATTCTAAATTCTGGAAATTTTAATAACTGAAGGTTTTAATTTGTGAGCGCTAACTGCAGTGCATTTTATTACTAGTTGGTTTCGTGCGTTGATTTGATACGTTCTTGTCTAAGTAATGGCTAAGAACATTACATACATCGGCTTACATACATCGGGCGAAATTCAACTTGCTCTTGAAGAAAGTGACGATGGAAATTTGTTCGGTGAAGAATTCGACAGCGAAGATGAGAATTTTGCAGCTGACAGTTGTTGCACTCCCCGGCACAACATAATTGCAGGTGCTCCTCATAAGGTGATTCTTCCTCCTGTATTAGAAATTATAGTGAAACACAGCAATGCTGAGGCGGACGGAGTTTCACAAAAACAATGGAAAAGAACTGACAAAATTGAAATGCAAGCAACTATAGGACTACTATTGACTGTAGGTGTTAATAAACAGGGTGGTGTGGATTTTAGAGAAAACTGGGACCCTATATTTGGAAGTCCCATATTTCGTGCTACAATGGGAAAAAACAGATTTGCTTCTTTGCTCCGATTCCTAAGGTTTGATGATAAAAATACTAGGTCTCTCCGAAAGTCAAGAGATAAACTCGTTCCAATTAGAGAATTATGGGAGTGTGTGAATCAAAACTTAAAAAAAATGTATTTATCAGGAGAAAATCTTACAATTGATGAGGAGCTCGTACCGCTCATAGTAAACAAACGATGCATCATAGTAAACAAATAGATTCGCGTAATAAAAACAAATCTAAAATAAATTTGTACTACAATTCCACCAAGGGAGATGTTGATACACTTGACCAGATGGTTCATGAATATACAGTTCGACGTAAAACAAACAGATGGCCGGTTGCCTTTTTTTCAAAATGTTATAGATGTTGTTGGCATCGCATCGCTTATTATATGGAAAAATTTATACCCTAATTGGAACGAGCAGAAAAAGAATATACATATCGTAACAGAATTAGTGACCTCTCAGATACGGAGACGGAACAAGAAAGGATTGTCAAGTTATCATTTAGCAGGCATTAAAGACGTGGTACGATCAGATCAAGGATCATCATCTAAGCAATCATTTGAACCTGTCGAAAGAAGCGTTGTCACATTTGCCCTTCGAAAATATCCAGAACTTCTAAACAGTGCTGTGATAAATGTAATCTGAACGTCTGTTCTGAACATTCTATAAAAACAATTCTTTGTAATATGTGTAAAGAAATTAATATGTAATGGAATAAAATATAACAACATAAAAGTTAATAAAGTTAAGTGCATTTTACTTTTTAATAAGTTTTTTGTATTCAAAATGTCTTTGTATTCTTTCAAATGCCTTAGAATTAAACAGTGTGTCCGCTGGACACTACTGGTCAGTTACGTTACAAAGGCATACTGGGTTGTTAAGGGTTAAATATAAGGTTGTGGAATTATTGCAAATTCACTGCCGTTATGGATTTATGTCCACTCCAGTGAGATGAAGAAGGTTAATTAACTTAAATATGTGAATTTTATGATTTGAAGCATCTCATTATCGATTGATAAATGTGTATATACAAGAAAATCGACTTTATACTTAAACATAAGGTTGTGGAATTATTGCAAATTAACTGCCGTTATGGATTTATGTCCACTTCAGTGCGATGAAGAAGGTTAATTAACTTAAATATGTGAATTTAATGATTTGAAGCATCTCATTATCGATTGATAAATGTGTATATACAAGAAAATCGACTTTATACTTAAATATTAGGTTGTGGAATTCTTGCAAATTCACTGCCGTTATGGCTTTATGTCCACTTCAGTGCGATGAAGAAGGTTAATTAACTTAAATATGTGAATTTTATGATTTGAAGCATCTCATTATCGATTGATAAATGTGTATATACAAGAAAATCGACTTTATACTTAAACATAAGGTTGCGGAATTCTTCCAAATTCACTGCCGTTATGGCTTTATGTCCACTCCAGTGAGATGAAGAACTCCTTATCGATTGATAAATGTGTATATACAAGAAAATCGACTTTATACTTAAATATTAGGTTGAGGAATTCTTGAAAATTAACTACCGTTATGGATTTATGTCCACTTCAGTGCGATGAAGAAGGTTAATTAACTTAAATATGTGAATTTAATGATTTGAAGCATCTCATTATCGATTGATAAATGTGTATATACAAGAAAATCGACTTTATACTTAAACATAAGGTTGTGGAATTATTGCAAATTCACTGCCGTTATGGCTTTATGTCCACTTCAGTGAGATGAAGAAGGTAAATTAACTTAAATATGTGAATTTAATGATTTGAAGCAACTCATTATCGATTGATAAATGTGTATATACAAGAAAATCGACTTTATACTTAAATATTAGGTTGTGGAATTCTTGCAAATTCACTGCTGTTATGGATTTATGTCCACTTCAGTGCGATGAAGAAGGTTAATTAACTTAAATATGTGAATTTAATGATTTGAAGCATCTCATTATCGATTGATAAATGTGTATATACAAGAAAATCGACTTTATACTTAAACATAAGGTTGTGGAATTCTTGCAAATTCACTGCCGTTATGGCTTTATGTCCACTTCAGTGAGATGAAGAAGGTTTACTAACTTAAATATGTGAATTTTATGATTTGAAGCATCTCATTATCGATTGATAAATGTGTATATACAAGAAAATCGACTTTATACTTAAATATTAGGTTGTGGAATTCTTGCAAATTAACTGCCGTTATAAATTTATGTCCACTTCAGTGCGATGAAGAAGGTTAATTAACTTAAATATGTGAATTTAATGATTTGAAGCAACTCATTATCGATTGATAAATGTGTATATACAAGAAAATCGACTTTATACTTAAATATTAGGTTGTGGAATTCTTGCAAATTCACTGCCGTTATGGCTTTATGTCCACTTCAGTGCGATGAAGAAGATTAATTAACTTAAATATGTGAATTTTATGATTTGAAGCAACTCATTATCGACTGATCAATGTGTATATACAATAAAACCGTCGTTGTACTTAAACATAAGGTTGTGGAATTATTGCAAATTCACTGCCGTTATGGATTTATGTCCACTTCAGTGAGATGAAGAATGTTAATTAACTTAAATATGTGAATTTAATGATTTGGAGCAACTCATTATCGATTGATAAATGTGTATATATACAAGAAAATCGACTTTATACTTAAATATTAGGTTGTGGAATTCTTGCAAATTCACTGCCGTTATGGCTTTATGTCCACTTCAGTGAGATGAAGAAGGTTAATTAACTTAAATATGTGAATTTTATGATTTGAAGCATCTCATTATCGATTGATAAATGTGTTTATACAAGAAAATCTACTTCATTTTTAAATATTAGGTTGTGGAATTCTTGCAAATTAACTGCCGTTATGGATTTATGTCCACTTCAGTGCGACGAAGAAGGTTAATTAACTTAAATATGTGAATTTAATGATTTGAAGCAACTCATTATCAACTGATAAATGTGTTTATACAAGAAAATCGACTTTATTCTTAAACATATGGTTGTGGAGTTCTTGCAAATTCACTGCCAATATGGCTTTATGTCCACTTCAGTGCGATGAAGAAGGTTAATTAACTTAAATATGTGAATTTTATGATTTGAAGCATCTCATTATCGATTGATAAATGTGTATATACAAGAAAATCGACTTTATACTTAAACATAAGGTTGTGGAATTCTTGCAAATTAACTGCCGTTATGGATTTATGTCCACTTCAGTGCGATGAAGAAGGTTAATTAACTTAAATATGTGAATTTTAAGATTTGAAGCATCTCATTATCGATTGATAAATGTGTATATACAAGAAAATCGACTTTATACTTAAATATTAGGTTGTGGAATTATTGCAAATTCACTGCCGTTATGGCTTTATGTCCACTTCAGTGAGATGAAGAAGGTTAATTAACTTAAATATGTGAATTTTATGATTTGAAGCATCTCATTATCGATTGATAAATGTGTTTATACAAGAAAATCGACTTTATACTTAAACATAAGGTTGTGGAATTCTTGCAAATTCACTGCCGTTATGGATTTATGTCCACTCGAGTAAGATGAAGAAGGTTAATTAACTTAAATGTGTGAATAAATTGATTTGAAGCAACTCATTATCGATTGATAAATGTGTATATACAAGAAAATCGACTTTATACTTAAACATAAGGTTGTGGAATTATTGCAAATTCACTGCCGTTATGGATTTATGTCCACTTCAGTGCGATGAAGAAGGTTAATTAACTTAAATATGTGAATTTAATGATTTGAAGCAACTCATTATCGATTGATAAATGTGTATATACAAGAAAATCGACTTTATACTTAAACATAAGGTTGTGGAATTATTGCAAATTCACTGCCGTTATGGATTTATGTCCACTTCAGTGAGATGAAGAAGGTTAATTAACTTAAATATGTGAATTTAATGATTTGAAGCATCTCATTATCGATTGATAAATGTGTATATACAAGAAAATCGACTTTATACTTAAACATAAGGTTGTGGAATTATTGCAAATTCACTGCCGTTATGGATTTATGTCCACTTCAGTGCGATGAAGAAGGTTAATTAACTTAAATATGTGAATTTAATGATTTGAAGCAACTTATTATCGACTGATAAATGTGTTTATACAAGAAAATCGTCGTTGTACTTAAACATAAGGTTGTGGAATTCTTGCAAATTCACTGCCGTTATGGATTTATGTCCACTTCAGTGCGATGAAGAAGGTTAATTAACTTAAATATGTGAATTTAATGATTTGAAGCATCTCATTATCGATTGATAAATGTGTATATACAAGAAAATCGACTTTATACTTAAACATAAGGTTGTGGAATTATTGCAAATTAACTGCCGTTATGGATTTATGTCCACTTCAGTGCGATGAAGAAGGTTAATTAACTTAAATATGTGAATTTAATGATTTGAAGCAACTTATTATCGATTGATAAATGTGTATATACAAGAAAATCGACTTTATACTTAAATATTAGGTTGTGGAATTCTTGCAAATTCACTGCCGTTATGGATTTATGTCCACTTCAGTGCGATGAAGAAGGTTAATTAACTTAAATATGTGAATTTAATGATTTGAAGCATCTCGTTATCGATTGATAAATGTGTATATACAAGAAAATCGACTATATATGTACTTAAACATAAGGTTGTGGACTTCTTGCAAATTCACTGCCGTTATGGATTTGTGTCCACTTCAGTGAGATGAAGAAGGTTAATTAACTTAAATATGTGAATTTAATGATTTGAAGCAACTTATTATCGACTGATAAATGTGTATATACAAGAAAATCGACTTTATACTTAAACATAAGGTTGTGGAATTCTTGCAAATTCACTGCCGTTTATGGATTTATGTCCACTTCAGTGAGATGAAGAAGGTTAAGTACAACTTAAATAAATATGTGAATTTAATGATTGAAGCAACTCAATTATCGATTGATAAATGGTGTATTATACAAGAAAATCGACTTCTATACTTAAACCATAAGGTTGTAGGAAATTCTTGCACAAATTCACTGGCCGTTATGGATTTAATGTCCACTTCAGTGAGATGAAGAAAGGTTAGTTATACCTAAATATGTGAATTTAATGATTGAAGCATCTCATTATCGATTGATAAATGTGTTTGTACAAGAAAATTCGGTCTTCGTTTGTACTTAAACAATAAGGTTGTTGGAACATTCTTAGGCAAATTAACTTGGCCGTTATGGATTTAGTCTACTCCAGCGAGAATGAAGAAAGTTAATTAACTTAAATATGTTGAAATTTAATGGGAATTGTGAAGCAACTCATTATAGCGATGTGATAAATGTGTATATACAAGAAAATCGACTGTGTACTTAAATACGTAAGGTTGTGGAATTCTTGCAAATTCACTGCCGTTATGGATTTATGTCCACTTAAGTGAGATGAAGAAGGTTAATTAACTTAAATAATGTGAATTTTATGATTTGAAGCAACGTATTATCGATCGATAAAATCGTGTGATATACAAGAAAAATCGATCTTTATACTTAAACATGAGGTTGTGGAATTCTTGCATATTCACTGCCGTTATGGCTTTATGTCCACTTCAGTGAGATGAAGAAGCCTAACTAACTTAAATATGTGAATTTTATGATTTGAAGCAACTCATTATCGATTGATAAATGCGCATATACAAGAAAATCGACTTTATACTTAAATATTAAGTTGTGAAATTCTTGCAAATTAACTGCCGTTATGGATTTATGTCCACTTCAGTGACATGAAGAAGGTTAATTAACTTAAATATGCGAATTTTATGATTTGAAGCAACTCGTTATCGATTGATAAATGTGTATATACAAGAAAATCGACTTTATACTTAAATATTAGGTTGTGGAATTCGTGCAAATTTACTGCCGTTATGGATTTATGTCCACTCCAGTGCGATAAAGAAGGTTTATTAACTTAAATATGTGAATTTAATGATTTGAAGCAACTCGTTATCGATTGATAAATGTGTTTATACAAGAAAATCGATTTTATACTTAAACATTAGGTTGTTGAACTCTTGCAAATTAACTGCCGTTATGGATTTATGTCCACATCAGTGCGATGAAGAAGGTTAATTAACTTAAATATGTGAATTTAATGATTTGAAGCATCTCATTATCGATTGATTAATGTGTATATACAAGAAAATCGTCGTTGTACTTAAACATAAGGTTGTGGAATTCTTGCAAATTAACTGCCGTTATGGATTTATGTCCACTTCAGTGAGATGAAGAAGGTTTATTAACTTAAATATGTGAATTTAATGATTTGAAGCATCTCATTATCGATTGATAAATGTGTATATATTTACAAGAAAATCGACTTTATACTTAAACAAAAGGTTGTGGAATTATTGCAAATTCACTGCCGTTATGGCTTTATGTCCACTTCAGTGAGATAAAGAAGGTTAATTAACTTAAATATGGAATTTTATGATTTGAAGCAACTCGTTATCGATTGATAAATGTGTATATACAAGAAAATCGACTTTATACTTAAATATTAGGTTGTGGAATTCGTGCAAGTTAACTGCCGTTATGGATTTATGTCCACTTCAGTGCGATGAAGAAGGTTAATTAAATTAAATATGTGAATTTAATGATTTGAAGCATCTCATTATCGATTGATAAATGTGTTTATACAAGAAAATCGACTTTATACTTAAACATAAGGTTGTGGAATTATTGCAAATTCACTGCCGTTATGAATTTATGTCCACTCCAGTGAGATGAAGAAGGTTAATTAACTTAAATATGTGAATTTTTATGAATTTGAAGCATCTCATTATCGATTGATAAATGTGTGTATACAAGAAAATCGTCGTTATACTTAAATCATAGGGTTGTGGAAATTCTTCCAATTTTACTGCCGTTATGGATTTATGTCCACTTCATTGGCGATTAAGAAGGTTAATTAACTTAAATATGTGAATTTTATGATTTGAAGCAATT
>NW_026038227.1:0-47530 GCF_023373825.1 Bactrocera dorsalis
CAATAACAAATAAGTCGATTTTTTCGTCTAAAATCGTCATTTTGGCTTGAAAATGGTACCAAAAATTGAAAAACTGAAAAATTTAAAAAAAAAAACTCGACGTCAACTGAAAGATAAACTAATAAACTAAAGAAAGCATTTTGATTTTTTGGTTTCAGATGATCCAGTGATGCTGAGGGTGGTCACCGCACAAAAACTTCTTTTCGAGGTGCCTGCAGAGATCGACGATAAATCCGTTATTCCTCGCTATTTTTCGATAAAACTTTTTTTAAGTATCCTTCAAATGTTGTACTTTCATATAATAATAAGTTAAATAAACCTACAGCAATAATTTTTTGTAAAAAAATTCATGAAAAAAATGTATTTTTTCGACGAAACAAACCTTACCCCCTTAAAGGAAATGTTCCTTATACTAGTGACTCGTATGCTTGTGGAAGACTGAGACTTTCAGACAGGACGATACGATAGATATAAGTTAACTCGAAACGCAAACCACCAAAATATCAAGTCAGCATTGTCTGCCTAACATCCGTTTCAGGCAATGCTGAACATTAACACTACACCAATCCATGACCAACGGCCCGAGCTATGATCCAACGACAAGCAACAACAAGCGATACTCACAAACTACCGTAGCCGTGGGATCCGCTGGCGCAGCACAAATATAGCGCAAACAAACAACGACTCACACTACACGCAAGTCGGCGTAATCGTGGGATTCGCTGACACTGCATTTGACAAAACATAGCAACGACAGCGACGACGGCAGCGGCAGTGAGGACGGCTTAGGCTTAGAATTAAGAATAAGAATGTTTTTAAAGTTAGTTCTGATCGAGCCTGAATAAAGCACATAAGTGCCTAAAAATAATTGGCGCCCAACCGGGTAAAGAAGATACGAAGGATTCTCCAGAAAGTAAAAATCACCAAGGTATTTTGCGGTGGAGTGCCTTTAATGACTTCAAAGGACCCAAGGACTCACAAAGAATCGCTACAATCCTACAAGGACTCCAAGGATCCGAGGATTCATCAAAAAGCAGTTTATAATAAAATCATGTTTCGAATATTGTAAGTAGAGTGCTCATTAAAATAAAAACATTATAATTTCCTTTGAATTAAAACTAAGTTTTCAAAGTAGACGGAAAGGAATTTATTTTAGAAATATAAGAAGCTAATCATAAAATTTTGTGAAGAAAATTGTAATAAATAACTGAAATTATCTAGCCATATCAACAAAAGAGTGTGATTGATTGAAGAAACAGTGTAATCTTTTCTCAAAAAACATTGTGCTTAGAAACAGAATTTGTGAAGAAAATTGTAATAAATAACTGAAATTATCTAGCCATATCAACAAAAGAGTGTGATTGATTGATTCGACTATAAGAACGGTTACAAGTTCTATTCAATTTTAATTTCCAAGTTTATGAGTGACTCAGAATTAGAAAACCTCTTAGAAAGAATTATAAAACTACAGGTGACCAGTAAAATGGATTCAAATCAGGTAACCGCAGTGGTTCAAGCAGCCATCTCAAGCGCTCTTGAACAACAAAGACAGACTTTCGAGGTTAAGCTCCAACGATTAACGGAGCAATTGACTACATTGACCACTGGTCAAACGCCAAAAGTATACCAACCGGTAAAAATATTACCGAACGTAAGGTGTGACGAACCACTTGACCTGGTAAAATCATTACCAGAATTTGACGGACAAATCAGTACATATGTGTCTTGGCGACAAGCTGCCCATGCATCTTATGAAGTTTCAGAAGTTACCAGGGAAGCTCTAGACACTACCAAGCAGTTGGTATAATTAGGAATAAAATAAAAGCTTCTGCTGATGCCATTTTGGCATCCTTCAACACTGTTTTGAATTTCGACGCAATAATCGCGAGACTAGACTTTACGTACGCAGACAAGCGACCGATATATTTAATTGAACAGCAATTATCCACCTTACGTCAGGGTAACCTATCTGTGCTTCGATATTTCGACGAGGTTGAGAAAATATTAACTCTCCTCACGAATAAAACCATAATGACCCATGAGGGTCAAGTATCAGAATCAATTTGCGAAAAATATAGAGCGGACGCTTTAAGAGTTTTTATATCAGGCCTTAAAAGACCTTTATGTGACATACTATTTGCCTCTCGCCCTAAAGACCTACCTAGCGCTCTGGCATTAGCCCAGGAGGTGGAGTCAAATAGGGAAAGGTACTTATTTGCTTCAAACTTCGCAACGTCTATTGAAGACCAATATAAAGTAGGAATAAAACAATAATTCGGAGAAAAAGATGCAACAGCAACAAAAAAATCCGCATTTTACAAATAAACAGCACAGAACAAATGATACTAGGACTAACAAGCAAGAACAAGTGACCCCCATGGACGTTGACCCATCGGTTTCAAGACTAAGACAAAATGTAAATTGGCGTAGGGAACCATCACAGAGAACCAACCAATACCAACAACAGAATCAAAGTAACAGTAGACAGGGTTATAGTTCAAAATCAACAGCAGGGAAAACGACAGGCAGATTCAGATAGGGTTACTGGACCAAAGATGCAACGCATTAATACCTTAAATCAAGAAAAGGTTAGTGAGGTAACTTATAATCAGGAAGCCGAAGATGAAACTGAAGATCTCGAGGAGGAGCAATTGAATTTTTTAGGGGGAAGTCCCTACTCCCGTGGATTGAGCGAGGAGTAGGTTATCGAGGAAAAAAAATTAAATTATTAGTGGACACAGGAGCTTCGAAAAATTATATCAAGCCAATACCTGAGCTAAAAAATATAATTCCAGCGTCCACACCATTTGTAGTAAAATCTTTGCATGGCAATAGTCCTGTAACACAAAAGTGTAGAATTAAGATGTTTGGCGTAACTGCAGATTTCTTTATACTACCAAATATAACAACATTCGACGGCATAATTGGGCTCGATTTGCTCAATCAGGTAAACGCCCAAATAGACCTCAGTACGAGTACAATAAAGCACGATTCTGGAACTGAGAAGCTCTTGTTCCATGAATGTAAAAATGTAAACTTTATCGACATAAAAAGTGAAGAAATTCCATCTTCAGTTCGTGAGCAATTTTGTGAAATTATCAAAAGTAGAAATAAGGCGTTTGCTGACCCTAACGAGTCACTACCCTTCAATACTAATATAATTGGTACAATCAGAACAAAAACCGATGAACCGGTTTACTCGAGACTTTACCCATATCCTATGGGTGTAGCCGACTTTGTAAACAAAGAAGTGGCTGAACTTCTCGTCAATGGTATCATTCGACCCTCAAGGTCCCCTTATAATAACCCAATTTGGGTCGTTGATAAGAAGGGAGTAGATCAAACGGGAAATAAGAAGAAACGTCTTGTGATTGATTTCAGGAAACTGAATGAGGTCACAGTCGAAGATAAATACCCTATGCCAAACGCAATGGTAATCTTGTCAAACTTAAGAGGTGCACAATATTTTACCACCCTCGATCTTAAATCTGGGTTTCACCAGATCGAGTTAGCGGAAAGAGACAGGGAGAAAACCGCTTTCTCCGTTAACAACGGTAAATACGAATTTTGTCGTTTACCTTTTGGGCTAAGAAACGCCCCAAGCATCTTCCAGAGAGCAATCGACGATGTCCTCAGGGAGCAAATTGGCAAAACCTGCCACGTTTACGTTGACGACGTAATTGTCTATTCAAAAACGGCAGAAGACCATTTGAAAGATATCGAATGGGTGCTGCGGAGTCTCTATGAAGCAAATATGAGAATATCCGCCGAAAAATCGAAATTCTTCAAGACCGAGGTAGAATACCTAGGATTTGTTGTCTCAAGGGGAGGTGTGAAAACAAGCCCCGATAAAGTCAATGGAATTAAATGTTATGAGCAGCCAACCACTCTTCGAGGACTACGTTCCTTTCTTGGATTGGCTAGCTACTATCGATGTTTCATTAAAGATTTTGCCAGCCTTGCAAAACCTCTGACTGATATGCTAAAGGGAGAAAATGGCAAAGTAAGTGCCACACAGTCCAAAAAAATTAAAATTCAACTAGCACCAGAAGGTATAGATGCATTTAATAAACTTAGAGAAATTCTGGCATCAGAAGATGTCACGTTAGCATATCCCGACTTCACTAAACCTTTTGACTTAACAACCGATGCATCCTCAAGGGGCTTGGGGGTCGTCCTTTCACAAGAGAAAAAACCCATCACCATGATCTCAAGAACACTTAGAGATAGAGAAGAGCATTTGGCAACAAATGAAAGAGAACTCTTGGCGATCGTATGGGCTCTTAACACTTTGAGGAACTACCTGTACGGTGTTAACCAGTTGAATATCTACACTGACCACCAGCCTTTGACGTTCGCAGTTTCTGATAAAAACCCGAACGCAAAAATCAAACGATGGAAGTCTCTAATAGAAAGCTTCAACGCAAAAATTTTCTATAAACCAGGAAAGGAAAACCATGTCGCTGACGCGTTGTCCAGACAGCACATGAATATGGTAGGAATTGAAATGGAGGCAAACTCCGACTGCGCCACCATGCACAGTGAGGAGTCACTGACCTACACTATAGACACGGTGGATAAACCCGTAAATTGCTATAGAAACCAGATAATTCTTCAAGAAAGCGAAAGCCAGTCAAAACAGACCTTTATAATATTTGGTTCAAAAAGCAGACATGTAATTTCATTTTGCGACGTAGAGTCATTACTAAAAACGCTGCAGGAAGTCATTAATGATGACGTAGTTAACGCAATACATTGCAGCCTACCAGTGTTGGCAAAAATTCAACACCGACTGGTAGAACTTCACCCCAACGTAACATTCCGTCATACCGAAAAGATGGTTACGGACATCTTCAGCGAAAGTGATCAACAAGAAATTATATTTGCTGAACACAACAGAGCTCATAGGGCAGCGCAAGAAAATGTTAAGCAGATCTTGGCTGACTATTTTTTCCCGAAGATGAATAAAAAGGCAAGGGAAGTAGTAGCAAATTGCCGAATATGTTCAAAGTCTAAATACATTAGACATCCAAAGAAGCATGTTATTGCGGCAACACCGGTTCCATGTAATCCTGGTGAAATATTACACGTCGATATTTTCTCAACGGACCAGAAATATTTTCTAACTTGCGTCGATAAGTTTTCTAAATTTGCTATAGTGCAGAAAATCGCGTCTAGAACCATCATAGACGTAAAACCACCTATACTACAGCTAATAAACATTTTTCCAAACGTTAAAACTATATACTGTGACAACGAAAAAGTCACTTAACTCAAATGCTATAAAATCAACTTTGCTAAATTACAACAATGTTGAAATCGCCAACGCCCCTCCACTGCATAGCACCTCAAACGGGCAAGTGGAGCGTTTCCACAGTACCTTAACTGAAATAGCTAGGTGTCTAAAACTAGAAAGAAATCTCGATGACACTGTTGACTTGATTTTGCTTGCCACCATAGAATATAATAAGACAATTCATTCAACAACCCACGAAAAACCAATAGACATCCTTCATCCCAGCTCAGCTAACATTACGGAACTAGTTCGAAATCGTATCGAAAAAGCACAGGCCAGTGATCGCGAATACCATAATAAGGGTCGTCAGAATGTGACGTATAACGTTGGCGACAAGGTCCTAGTGAAAGTTAATCGAAGGCTAGGCAATAAACTCTCAACACTATTTACAGAAGAAGTAGTCGAACAGGACCTAGGCACCACCGTTCTTATAAAGGGGAGGAGGGTTCACAAAGACAACCTTCGTCCACCTTAATTAATCACTTTATTACTTTAAGTCTTGTATTTTAAATTACAGGATAATATCGGCATTCCTATTGACGACCACTTTAACACAAAAGCTAACTGACTACACCAACTCCAACTAAATACATCCCAATTTTGGACGGAAACGCAATAGTATGGGAACATTATGGCTATTTGACGCACTTTACCAACTTGACACTATATGCAACATTGAACGACGAGACGGCAGGATTTATGGACCTTTTCCCATTGACACACATGAAGAAAATAGTAGAAGCAGACATAAAATACATCGAGACTTTACTTCGAACCTTTGACATTCACCATCGACAGGCACGAAGCTTAAACTTTTTAGGTACTGCACTAAAAGTCGTCGCCGGCACCCCTGACTTTGACGATTTCCAAAGACTACAACTCAGACAGGATATGCTCATTGACTCTAATAACAGACAGTACGAAATTAATACGCATATTCAGCAAAAAATCTTGGAAATTGCGCAAACAATAAATACAATTATAAACTCAACAAGAAAGGAAGCAATAGACACAGGTCATCTTTACGAAACAATACTTGCAAGAAATAGAGTAATAATCCTCGAACTGCAATCAATCACAATCTCAATAGCCCTAGCTAAGTTGAACCTAGTGAACCCAATAATATTAGATAATAGTGATATCAATAATATTATCAATGAGTACTCGACTAACATAACCATAATAGAAATAATAGGAATGTCTAGCATTAAGGTTTTACAAAATAAGAATAATTTGTACTTTGTAGTTAAGTATCCAATTCCTCAAATTGTTTGTAAAAAATATAGTTTATTCGCCGTGCCTCACGAAGGACGAGTCCTACACTTTGGGGATACTAATACCGTCGCTGAGTGCGGAAACGAAGCATATGCTGTTAAATGTGAAAAATCAACTTTTGCAACTTTTTGCAAGAAGCAAACAACCCCCACTTGTTGTCAGCAGCTATTCACAGGTGCTGTAGCAAATTGTTCAACTACTACCAATCATGATAAGGGCATCAAAGAAATCGATGACGGCATTGTCATTATCAACAATGCTACAGCAACGATAGAGGTTGAAAAAGGAGATAGCAGAACCGTCAGCGGTACTTACCTTTTGACTTTCGATCAGTCGATAAAGGTAAATGGGACCGAGTATCACAATCGAAATCATACTCCTACTCGTACTCCTGGCACCCCAACGGCTCAAAGAGTCAATCTTTTAGGACATATAGAGACACTGAGTTTGAACTATCTTCATGAAATGAATGCGGAAAATATCAACCATATTGGCGCTCTTCGAGGAGAAGTCAACTCAACAACATTGCTTTTTATAGTAACGATAGCATCAATCTTTATCCTAGTAATCTTGCGACTTGCTCTAAGCAAATATAAAAAACACACCGCGAAAAAGGCAATGAATGTCTTAGTAAGAGAGGTCACCGAGAGAATCGTGGACGATTCTCACTTAGGAAGGGAGGAGTTAACTCGAAACGCAAACCACCAAAATATCAAGTCAGCATTGTCTGCCTAACATCCGTTTCAGGCAATGCTGAACATTAACACTACACCAATCCATGACCAACGGCCCGAGCTATGATCCAACGACAAGCAACAACAAGCGATACTCACAAACTACCGTAGCCGTGGGATCCGCTGGCGCAGCACAAATATAGCGCAAACAAACAACGACTCACACTACACGCAAGTCGGCGTAATCGTGGGATTCGCTGACACTGCATTTGACAAAACATAGCAACGACAGCGACGACGGCAGCGACGACGGCAGCGGCAGTGAGGACGGCTTAGGCTTAGAATTAAGAATAAGAATGTTTTAAAGTTAGTTCTGATCGAGCCTGAATAAAGCACACAAGTGCCTAAAAATAATTTATACAAGTAGATGTAGGCGATAATTCGTTTGTGTTTTTAACACCTGGGTTGTTAGAGAAAATTCTGACTTGGGGTTTTCTGCCAATTCATGGAGTGTTCGAACGGCTAAATATGGGCACAGTTAACGCCGAAGGGTACTGTTTATACTCTCGCAACAAAGTTGCTAAGGAGAGTATTATAGTTTTTCTCACATAACGGTTGTAAGTCCTAAAACTAAAAGAATCAGATATAGGGTTACATATACCAAAGTGATCAGGGTGACGAGTAGAGTTGAAATCCGTCTATCCGTCCGTCCGTGCAAGCTGTAACTTGAGTAAAAATTGAGATATCATGATGAAACTTGGTACGCGTATTTCTTGGCTCCATAAGAAGGTTAAGTTCGAAGATGGGCAAAATCGGCCCACTGCCACGCCCACAAAATGGCGGAAACCGAAAACCTATAAAGTGTCGTAACTAAGCCATAAATAAAGATATTAAAGTGAAATTTGGCACAAAGGATCGCATTAGAGAGGGGCATATTTGGACGTAATGTTTTTGGAAAAGTGGGCGTGGCCCCGCCCCCTACCAAGTTTTTTGTACATATCTCCGAAACTACTGTAGCTATGTCAACCAAACTCTATACAGTCGTTTCCTTCAAGCATTTCCATATACAGTTTAAAAATGGAAGAAATCGGATAATAACCACGGCCACCTCCCATACAAAGGTTATGTTGAAAATCACTAAAATAGCACTAACCGACTAACAAAAAACGCCAGAAACACTAAATTTTACGGAAGAAATGGCAGAAGGAAGCTGCACCCAGGTTTTTTTTTTTAATTGAAAATGGGCGTGGCGTCGCCCACTTATGCACCAAAAACCATATCTCAGGAATTACTCAACCGATTTCAATGAAATTCCGTATATAATATTTTCTTAACACCCTGATGACATGTACGAAATATGGGTGAAATCGGTTCACAACCACGCCTTCTTCCAATATAACGCTATTTTGAATTCCATCTGATGCCTTCTCTGTATAATATATACATACATTAGGAACCAATGATGATAGCGGAATAAAACTTTACACAAATACGGTATTTGAGCTGAGGTATCCCTTGTGGAAAAATTGTCGTGATCGGACTATAACTTTTCAACGTCCCTGATATCGAACACGAAGAACTCAGTGCCTACCTAAACTAACTTAATTTTTCACCCAAAATATCGGTAAATCTCTCAGAATTTAATTCTAATTAATTTTACAGCAAAATAAAAAAATATGTAAATTACGGATAATGAAATCTCGATTATCACTTTATCATGCGATAGTATAAAATGTTCGGTGATACCCGAACTTAGCCCTTCCTTACTTGTTTTAATTTGTAGTCGCTTACTAGACTACTTACTACTACTAGATGGGGGATTTTCGGAAAATAATAAATAAAATAATGAAATCTCGATTATCACTTTATCATGCGATAGTATAAAATGTTCGGTGATACCCGAACTTAGCCCTTCCTTACTTGTTTTAATTTGTAGTCGCTTACTAGACTACTTACTACTACTAGATGGGGGATATTCGGAAAATAATAAATAAAATCTTGATTGCCCTTATGTACGACTATTTGTCTATAATTATTTTCTTATTCTCGTTGAATATACGTTGTAAAGGAGTTAAGCTTCCCTTCCTGTTATTTAAAACATACACCATACAACACTCTACATCAGGAAAAAGCAGTCCACACCGACCTCACAATCAATACATCACACCGGTAATCTGCGGTATATGCACACATCACCACACGTAGGATACCAACCCACTGTAATTCTCCTGCGCCCAACGAGCAAAAACGTCTGTCCTCGAGCAGACAGCTTTTTTACATCGGCTGTTTGTCGCGCCGAATCGACGAATTATATATATAATAAAACTTATAATATAGCGTAATAGATTTATAATACATCCCTTTTGTAATTCGTACACAATAAACTTTTAATTCGAAACAACCAGATATATTTTATTTTGGTTAAAAATCTCGTGTGGTGAGTGGTGAGACTCCCTGCAATTTGGTCAATTTGTTATATCCTATTAGTTTGGTGAATAAATTTAATATTTAAAACAACAAAACAATTATTGAATCATGGGGTTTAGTCGATTTTTCTGGATTGAATTGATTACAGACGATCTCAAATTAGAAATTCGCTCGTGTAATAAAAAATAAATATACAACTGAAAACCTCATGCGTCTCTAATTTATAAGTAAATTCAGTGAATATGTATGGAGTTAGTATTATGTATTTTTTAACAGAAGGTTAAACTTTAAGTACAATTTTAATAAAAAATTCAGCTACTTTTTAATAGCAAAGGAAGAAATGTTTGGCACCACTACGGCAAAACAGCGGCAATGCGAAGATACATATGAGTTAAGTGCAGTCTGAAATGTGTCAACCGGTCGTTACATTTGGGGTCATATGGAAGTGTGGAAGGGAAACTCGTGAAACAGTAGGTACAAAAGTAGTGATAAAAGTGGCTACCACTTTTCCCCTCACACGTATGTACGTATGTATACATGTGATCATACATCTCTGTTGCGCTCATTCAGCAGTGTCATATAAAAAAAGTATATCTGTCCTGTTCTAATATCGCCAATCGACAGCTGATGCAGGGTTGCATTTTCTCTTTTTAATCAGCTGATGAAGGGTTGCATTTTTTGATTCCTACTTTTAAAATTTCGAACAAAACTTTTTTATTTTAAAAATTTTTATTTTATTTTATTTTTTACATATTTACATAAAATTAATTATAATTTATATAAATAAAAATATATTTAATTTAAAAAATAATTCATATCTGAAAAAAGATTTATTAAACAAAAACGTTATTGATACCTGAAAATAAATAATAATTACATTGAATTTGTAATATCTTAGAGAAAAAGAAAGATTAATTGTATAAAATGATAATAATATCTGAAAGAAAAGATCAATATTATCTAAAAAAATAAAATATATTAAATAAAAATAGAATTTACTCTGAACGCAAAGATTAATTAAATAAAAATAGTGATAAAATCTTTTTTTCACATACTTACTTAACAATTGATATTTGCTGCTTCTGATGATATTACTACTGCTGCTATTTCCAATTCATTCTTATTTCCAATGCTATGACAAATGAAGTAATTATTTGCAAATTATTTAAAAAAAAAAAATCACATAAAATTCACTTACTTACCTTCTTGTTGTACGAGCACGATCAATCGTTTTTTTATTACCCTTTTTGGTATTTTCTTTTGGCACTATTGACAATTATGTTTTCTCCTTCGCACTTATTCAAATAAATCAAGAAATATAAGAAACTTTTTTTCATCGCATTTAGGTAAACAAAAAATGACCCGAAAATGTGCGTTGGTGTTAGTGCATAGAGAAAAAATGGGTAGTTGTATTGAAATATTTGAGAAAAATCTTGTGTCTTAGGCCGAGCGAATATTTAACCCACTCACGTACGTATACATGTGATCATACAACAAAAAATAACCCGAAAATATGCGTTGGTGTTAGTGCATAGAGAAAAAATGTGTAGTTGTGTTGAAATACGGGTAGCCGTGGATGGCTGGGATGGTTAGCCGTGGTTGGAAGGGGCGTAGTTGTATTGAAATATTTGAGAAAAGTGGTTAGCCGTGGCTGGCAGGGTATGCGTAGGGTAGCGTCGACAATAATCGTTGCGCTGATTAACTCCTCAGAGAAGATCACATAGACCAGTGAAGCGCTTTACCTAGCCCGCGGGCGGCCGACTTTATTGCTCTCTCACAGATTTGCTCACACGTATTAGTCAAGCGCTCTCTATACATTGTGGAAAATTAATGTGCATTTGAAAATCACTTGATCAACGACTGTTGACTGCTACGCATGTAATTTGTATGTGCGCGCTGATTAACAATTTTGGTTCAAAACCATGAAAATATTGATTTTTAGTTTTTTCATACAGCCGTTTAGGTGAAAACTTCAACATAAATTCAATATTTAAAATTTTTTGAATTTTAATTTCTTTTTGACAGGTGAATTGTCTTTATTTTTGTAATTGATAAAAAATTAATAAGGAATTTCATTAATTTCAGAATTTTGTAAAAGTTGTCGAATCACTTTCAAATTTTTTTTTATATTAATTAATACTAAAGTTTTGTATTTTTTTTGGGTGTAGCAGCAAGCTCTCTCATACTCCAATACAAGCACACAGTTTGGTAGTGTGCGTCTGGGCATCACTGACATAGACATATGCCTATGTATGTATTTGTGTATACTTATCTGATTCAAGTGAAATATGGGGTGCTGCGAAGCAATTGTAACCTCATACATACTTACATATGTATGTATGTATATATCGTCACCTGAAATGCAAAATAACGTATCATCAAAAAAATCGAAATTGAGTGTTATTGATTACGCTTCACTACTTCAAATTATATACATAATATTACATATGTTCAACATTTTCTGGTTCTGCGGTCATATATAAACCAATCTTAACCAATATTAATATTTTGCTTCACTCATGTTTGATTTTATTTCGTGTTTCATTCATGCCACTGTAAATTTCTGAAAATGTTGTTACGTTATTTTGCATTTCAGGTGACGATATGGTATTTAACAGCTATCATGAAGAGTAAAACAAGTTTTTATTAGTTCATAGTCACACTGTTATACATATATTTGCTCGTTTGATAAAAGTTTCATAAATACATAATAATAGATATCCTATTTAGTACCCCCTTAGGTTCATGCTTACTGTTTCTAGATTTATGTAAGCAGGATTATTTTTAGGTTAATAATCAAATTAATTTTCTACAATTAAACTAAATATATCATCAATAATCATTGAAATGATATTTATAGAATGAAATCTGAATACGTATTTATAAGTTTCTTGTATCTTACTTCTCACATTCTACAAAATCGCCTTATTTTAGATTAGTGGAAAATTATCTTGCGTTTTGTGTTGGGCATTTATATAACAATAAAATCACAAAAAACAAAATGTTCTAATTCATAACTGTAAAAGTGCTAAAACGCTGAACTGTAAAAGAAACAATCAATTGCAAATTTATGTGAATAATTTAACATGGTTGACATACAACAATAGTATTGTGTATGTTCACATATGTATGTATAATTATATTAAATATTTTCTAAGAGGCATCAAAGTAGACAACTATAAATAATTAAATACGGGTTTCTTCGGCACAATTTTGGTTTAATTCTTCCATTGGTAAGCCTTCTTTATGTGTGACAAAAGTTTGCTTTGCATTATTATATGTCTGATGGATATCAGTAACTTTTTCTATTTCGATATATTCATCCTCTTCGCCTGCTATGATTTTATCATCAACCGGGAGTATTTCCCTTTTAACTTCAGTCAGATGGGACGCAGAGTTATCGACTTCTTTCAGAAATGAAAAATTTGTTCTCACATTTTTCTTTATTTTTAGGCTCAAGAAGGTCCCGCTTCTCATGAGTCAGTGAATGATGCTCAAGTTCCGTTCGGAAAAAAAACTTTTCGCTACATAGATTACAGTCGTAGGGCCTGCTCTGCAATCCATGCTCATGCATGTGGGATAGCAAACCACTTGGAGCAGTAAACACAGCAGAGCATATATAGCAATTAAAGCCTCGCTCTTCACAACCAGCAAATGTGTGTTCGACTAAATGTTCTTGGAGTTTTTGGGTGCATGGTAGAATCAATTTGCAGATATTACAACGACTTTCAACCTTCAATGTGCTTCGGCAAGCTTCGGAACTTGGTTCATAAGGGACATTACGTAACCTTTGGCCCTTAAAATGTGCGCCAAGTTTGTGTTTCCGGCAGCATTTGTCACAAACTTTTGCTTCTCCGTTAATCGGGTTCGGAATAGACTCCAAGCAAAGGGCACATACACTTTCTGGGACGTTCGAAGATTTAGTATGGAACCTAAAAATAAAATATTTTTATAATTTATACTTCAAAATTATTTATCTGTTTCATTACTGAGCATGCAAGCTGATTTCAAAATCAGAGTGGAGCGATTGTCGGCAGCAGATACATTGCATGGGAAGCTGACTCTCAATGTTGTGCTCACTGAGATGTGCTTTAAACGCTGCAACATCGTCCAATGGTTTGCTGCAGTGGGAACATTTTCCGGATTGACCAACCTTGGAATGTTGCAATTTGTGTTCTGCCAATATAGCTGGCGAGGGAAAAATTTCATCGCAAATGAGACATTTGTGTTTACCGGTGGAATTATGACAAGTTCTCATGTGATGTTCCAACTCAGTGCGTGACTTAAAATTTCCTGAGCAATAAGCGCAGCGCAGACTAACACCCGTTTTTATGTTATGAACGATTTTACGATGCGAATTAACTTCTCCTTCTGATCGAAAGTCATTACGTTCGCAAATATCACAGTTATAACCCTTTGAAGAGTTCGAAGAAATGGAAGTTGGAATTATTGACTCTACGGGTGATCGTATTCGGTTTGAATCTGTTTGAGATTTTAAATGTTGTTGTTTTGGTCTGTTGTAATAGTTTTCCACAGTTTTTGGTTTCTCTATTCTATGCTGTGCATACATCTCTATCAATGTCCGGCTTGTGTCAAAATACCGTCGACTAAGGCCATACATGAGATCGGGATGTTTCACGGTGTCTGTATCCACTTGCAAAGCATTGTAAAACTTCCCATTGGTCAATGTTGTCGCAGCCTCATGGGGACCAGGAAAAATGCTTTTATTAAGATGTGCCGCAAAAGCAATATTGTAGTCAAGAACGCTAGTATTGTTATTTTGCGAAGAAATAGTCATTTGTGGCGCTTTGTTTATTAAGGAATTCATATAAAGAGAGTTTATTTGACTCGGCATATTTGATGATGTTGATACTTCTTCGTATGTTTCGTGCGAAGACAATGTTTCTCGATTATTGTCTGTGTGATGATTTTGCATATGTCGATCTAAAAGAAATTCTACATGAAATGTTTCCGGGCATGAAGGGCACTGGAATTGACGAGCATGTGCAGCTAAATGAAAATGCATCTCTAATTCATTTGAACAGATAGTGCGGCAAAACATGCATTGAAGGGAATTGGGTATCGGTCTATTAAGACCAGGATGATGTGATTTGACGTGCGTACTAAACTCATTTTCAGATCGAAATATTTCCATACAGGCTGAGCAACGGAATATTTTAGTTTCAATGGAATGTGTACAAGCGAAATGCATCTGAATTGCCATTTTTGACTCAAATAGTTCGGAGCACACAGAACATTTGAACATAGGGATTGCGTGCTGCTCAAACATGTGATCTTGAAGTTCCTCCGGTTTTGAATGTGATTTGGCACACTTGTTGCCTGCACAAATATATTCAGAACTTGTTATTAAATAATGTGAAATCACATGCCGTTCGTGTTCTGATTGTTCTTGTAAAGCCAAACCACAATGATGACATATAAGGTTTAAGTCTTGCGTTATATGTGTTTTTAAGTGGTTTCGAAACGTATCAAAATCTGGTAATCCAGCATTACATTGATTGCAAAAAAACATATCTGGCTGGAGAGTCTCTTCGGGCATTGGGAGCGCAGTTGATGAACGTCGATTATTTTGACTAAGATCAGTGGGCTCATCCTCTTGTTTTTCAGCATGGACGTTTGCTGAAGGTAAAAGTGGCTCTAGTTTTATATTACTCTCATTTACCATGATGCCTTCACTTTCAACTGTTTTGTCACTTACCAAACGAGGACTAAAAGTACCACATGCAGCCAAACGATTGAAATGTTCAAAATATGAATTGGGACTGGCCAATCGATCGACATGTGCGAGGCGTATATGTTGAAATAAAGCTGGAAGGTTTCCAAACTCTCTAGTGCAATATTCACAACTCAGCTGGAACGGGTTTATATCCGAAATAGCGTTACTTATAGCAAGCTGTGAAGCCGGTTTCTTTACGGAAATGAAATCATTGCTATGGTTCGAGCTAATATGTTCATTGAACTGCTCAATAGAAATAAACTTGGACTTGGAGCAATAATTACACGTCAGCAGATTGACTGTGCTGGGTCGTTTCGGATGGTCCATTCGATTGGTTTTACCATCACCGGTAATTAATGATGCGCCATAGCTCCTTTTTTGTAAACTTCCACCACTTGATACCGATCCACTTGATCGAGGACTGTAATTAAGAGCTTGAGGGTTTCCCCCTGCCGATAAAATGGCTGCTTGTTTCTTGTGGTTTTGCATATGCGAAGTTAATGCTGCAGCTGTATTATAGCCACGATTGCATACCGTGCATTGGAATGGTTTCTGATTATCGTGGGTTTTCATATGAATTTTTAGATGATCACTAAAATTAAAAGTTTTAATAATTAAAATTTTATCGGCAGTTCAACATTTATATAAATAAAATTAAAATTTCATAGGTTGAAAACTAGACCATTTCAACTACGAAAATTCTTCACTACATCTCTATTACCTTCGAGAGAAAGCTGCCTCGCAGTGTGGACAACGGTATCGTCGATCCCCAGTATGCAGCTTGGTGTGCCGATCTCTAGACCTTTTATGTTTGAAAAGTCTAGCGCAATATTCACATTTGAAAGGTAGATGTTCGGCATGACTCTAAAAAATTACAATTTATTACATCCATGTCAAATCTTCGTTATTATATTGTATACAATAAAACATTTCTTTAACTATGCTACTCGTAGTAGCGTGTAACTAATTAACAACGATATTTGAAAAAATAATTGTACTTTGTTACTTAAAAATATAGTCATATACATACATATCTGGATAAGTAAAATATGGCAATATTATAAAAAGTAACTATAAATATTGTTAGGCTAATGAAATATAAATAAGACAAGGAGATATTTTCGTTATACCCTAAAAACTAAATAAAGGAAGTAATTACTGAGCTTAAAAAGAGATACCCAATGTTTTTTATCAAAGAAATTCACAGAATTAAAAACAAAAAAATTTACGGTATCATGATATACATATGTATGGGCGATCTTTGTGTTACACCTGTGGCCACGCACAACATACGATTCAAAGTTTTCAAGTGTTGCGCATATTGTCGATACTTAAGTTAGTGAGATGCTATTTATCAAAAATATTAAAAATTAAAAACAAAACTCATTCAGGGCTTAGACTAAGTAATTTCAAAATTAGTGTGCTTTACAAATTGAGCTCGAAATATTGTATAAGAGACTGACATGCGATGAAAAAAATATATTTTTAATTTTTTTATTTTATTTGTACTATAATTGAAATTAATGTTTTCTTTTATTTTTTATCGAAATAAGAAAGTTAGTCGCGTTATTACTTTAAAAATAATAAAATCTGCCGCTTTTTCATGTACATACGTTCATTTGCATTACTCAAGCACAAAATTGTGTAACACATCTAAGCATGTATTTAGTAAAAGTTCTAATACATATTTAGGTTGCGAGCCAAATGGTAGAAAATTGGTAATTCTGATTGCTAATTTAATGTATCATTATGATAAATCTGATCTTAATTCAAGATATATAAATGCCTAGGTTATGCATGTGCATTAGAGTGGGTCAATTTTTTTCTTGACAAAGCGGTTATCAAAATCGTAAACTACGATGAATTCTAAGAAAATTTGACCAAGAAACCATGGGTCTAAAATGAAAATCGAGCCTCCGGTTTTTAGTGAGAAAATTTCGTATATTGTATTTTGTAAAAAAATCCAATTCCTATTCCACTGTCGATTGTTTGCTTGTTTTGTAGCTATCGAAGCTAATTTGCTCAAATTTGGTATGTGATGTTGTATTTAAGCAGAAAATTCGACAGTACAGAAATTTTTTATAGGGGGCGTGGCACTGCCCACTTATGAGTTCATATGCATATCTCTGGAACCACCCCACCGATTTCGTTCAAATTTGGTATACATATTACACAATGCCTACTTAAGAGATATCTGGAAAATGATCGAAATCGGATAATAACCACGCCCACCTACCATATAACGGTAATTTTTGAAAACACTAAAGATCGGAAATTTTAATAACTGTTGAAGGGAAACATCTTGAGTTTGGTATTCGGTGTTGTATTGCAGCCAGAAATTCGACAATATGAAAATTTTGGCATGTCACCGCCCACTTTTGAGTGCATATGTAAATCTCTGGAACTTCTTTATCGATTTCGACTAAATTTGGTACACATTTTAGATTGTACCTAGTTAGGTGAGATTATGAAAATGATTAAAATTGGGCAAAAACTACGGCCACCTCCCATATAACGGTATTTTTCTGTACGGTCACTGCTTTATGTTTTCGACTCTAATAGTTTTTACTGTTTTCCTTTTCATTTATTAAAAAAACATCAAACTTAGATAACAATAGCATTTTGTCGGAGCCGCCCTTCACTGCAAACATACCCTATGACCATTTGATCGAATACATAGAATTTGACAATCCTCCACTTCCGGATTCACAAATTCCTCCACATATTCAAGGAACCGAGCGCTTTGTGCAACTGCTGACTAGCGTTTCACGTCGAACTATAGAAAAAAATCGCGATGGTGTTATGGCAGTTACGGTTGCAAGTCGAAACGCAACATCTAGGATGGACAGCAAACAAGACCTTAAAACTACTTAATTCTGAACTTTAGAAGTATATTATATTTTGTTTGGCCCTTAACAGTTAAGTTTTTGCTTTATATATAGATATAAAATGATATTGTTAACTGCAATACGATTTCGCGGAAGATGAAAGCTATTAAAGTTTGAATTTTATTTAATATTATTTTAATTTTTATGGGTGGATAGGTAACATATACACACACCGACCACAGCGGCCAACGACCATACCACGCTGAATACATCGGTTCTCGTCCGATCACCGAAGCTTTTTAAAACCCGATCTAAATACTATTATTTTATAAATATCTAATTTATTTTTAAGGGTCACAACGTTTTATTTCTTAAAATTACAAAACCCATGAGCTTTTACATTTCTTGTGTATTGATGATTTAATGGCCAATTTCATAAAAAACTTTTTTAACATTAAGCTAAACATCAAAATTAGACCGTTATCTATACAGCTTCTAAAGCTGTTGGAATTTCATTTCGAACAAATCCAGACATAACCACTACTGTTAGTTTTCTTAAAAGATTCAATAACATTTTTGAATGTTTTAAATTTGTGTAGAGCACTTTCTCAAAATTGCAAGAGATCTTAAGATCAACTTGATATGCATCACAAAAAGAACGCTGCTGAGAAGGTGTAGCAGCACCTGTACGGTCACAGCTTGATGTTTTCGGCTCCAGTAGTTGTTACTATTTTCCATTTCATTTATTGAAAAAAAAAAAACAAAATGAAAAGTTTCTCGTTAAAAACCGGAGGCTCCGTTTTGATTTTAGAGCCATGGTTTCTTGGGCAAATTTTCTTAGAATTCATCGTAGTTTACGATTTTGATAACCGCTTGGTGCATTTTTTTTGCTCCATACAAATTGACCCACTCTAATGTACATATATCAAATGCGTAGTAGTAGGCTAAGCAACATCATCTGTTCTCAAATTTTTAATGTAATAATATTTTTCTCGTTTCATTAATATTTTTATTTGTGTAATTGTGTTCGTTTTAAACTTCAAAATGCTACATTCCAACTGGCATAACAAGATATAAATTTGTTTACATCTTAATAAATTTTTCCCCCAACTTCTATAGCCTTTTACTAATACTTTAGTATGCATCTAAATCTAAATGAATCTAAGTTTAAATACACCACAGAAACACATACATACACATTTCAATTTCGTATGTACTGTATGTACATATGTACATGGTGAATCATAGTTTCAGCCGTTTTAGCGGCATTTTTGCTTTGAACAGTGATGGTACCAGCCGACGTTGACGCTGACACCGAAGACGCCTTACGAACTCGTAAAATGAGCCAATTTGTATGCAGATTCATAACGCATATTGCACCATATGAACAAGTTATCGTGTTGGTTATGGTTTTTTAAACTGCTCACCAAATCATCAAGACATGAACATAAATACAGAAAATATCGTAAGACAAATGGTAGTAGCAACGGAGGTGCTGTCGGCTAGTCAAGACAAACAAGTAACTGATGAAGTATATCAAAACTTGACAGTGCAAAATTTTACAAATGATAAGAATCTCGCACACTTTATTGCTGTCGTTTCAGCATAACTGTGGCACCATGAAATGGTGTTTTTGCGGTTAAACCCAATTGCTATTTTATACCATTGACAACACTGTTGGTAACATCGAAACGAGTTTATACAGAAGCTGAGATGATAGTATGCTTGCTTGGAAGTACGTATCACCTAAAACTAATCGAGATGCATATAGGGTTATATATATAAATGATGAAGATGACAAGACGAGTAGAAATTCGCGAGACTGTCTGTATGTTCGATCGTCCGTCCATGCGTGCAAGCTGTAAAAATTGTGATACCTTGATGAAACTGGGCACGCGCGTTCGTTTGCAAAAAAAAAAGTACGAGTTCGTAAATGACTGCCACTCCTACAAAGCGCCATTAACCGAAAACGTACATATAAAGTGCCACAAGTTGCACAAGGGATCACAGTAGCAAGGGACACCTGTGGGCATAAAATGGGCGTGGCCCCCTTCTAATACAGATGTTATTAGGACTCCACCGATAGCGTGGATAATACTTAACCTCGTCAACTCCTCACTAAAGCCTAAATGTGCTAGAGACGTTTAATTTAACCCCCGAGGTCAGTGATGGATTACCGCCTAGGCCCGCGAGGCCCGGGCCTAGGGCGGCACAATTTGGGGGGCGGCAAATTTTTCAGAATGTCAAAATTTTAAATCTGATATAATGTAACGCCAATACATTTTAAGAATTTATTTTGATTTTTTTTATATAAATTTATTTATAAATTCTATGGAATAGAATGTAATTCATTTTCTGATTAACTTTTTTATTCGTGAGTGCAATACTGATAAAAAATGTTTTATAACAGAAATAATTGAATATTGATAAGCTTTTTCTGACGAATTTTCACAGCTCTGTTGACTTGTTGTATCTTTAGTAAAGTTAATCTTACAAGTGAGCCGCTTCTAAAATTGCACAATGTTTTCTTATTTTATTTTCAATGATTCCGGTGTTTCATATATGAATTTATATAAGTATTCATTTAAAATTCATCTTTTTGTTTGTATATAAAAGTATTTTTATTGTTAAAAATGATTTCTGTAGAATCAAATAAATGAATATATTCATTTTATAGCCAATTTTTTGAAAAATAGAAACAATTTGAAGAAAATAAAAATTTAATAGCATTGATGTTTCATTTTCGCAATATTGTGAATTATATTGACGCATATTAACGATCTTTTATAGCTTAAAGCAATAATTCGTAATTATTGTAAAATATTATTAAAATTAAAGTATATATTTATGTCGGTATACAGCCGAGTTCACACAAATAGCACACATAGTCATAAGAAGCAATAAGAGCTTATACAATTGACAAAGTTCTTTAAAAGGCTAAAAAGGGCTAAAAATATCATTATTTGTTTATTAATTTAATGAATGAATTAATGCCCGTGGCTAAAAGAATTTTTGGTTTTTAGCCTTGATTAGATGACACTTCAGCACGAGATACCAAAGAAATACAATCGAATCCTCCTTTATTTCAAGATACAAATACAAACAAAACGTCGTCAACTTTTCTTTCATCAGAAGTGGTGATCCTTTTCTATGGAATATAAATGATGAAACGCGAGATTTTATAACTATAAACGGTTTACCACAAAGTAATGTAACGGATTTTAAAAATTCACGAAATTTTTATAATGATAAAACGAGGTTTTGTTCTAAAAGCTTATTCCAAAGTAATTTAATGAACGGAGAAATTCAACATCGTGAGTGGTTAATTTATTCAGAAAGTAAAGGATCAGTATTTTGTGCTCTATGTTTACTATTTGGTAGGAGTGGCGATGTAAACGCTTTTACTGGTGAAGGGTTTAGAGATCGGAAAAACTCAAAAGCGCGCATTGAAGCTCATGAAAATTCTGATTTTCACAAAACTAACATTAATCACTTCAAAGCTCGAGCTGTCATTCAAGACCGTGTTGATCAACGTTTAATGGAGCAGCTCGATGAAGAAATTTTATGCTGGAAAAAAGTTTGGCATCGAGTAATTGTGATAATTAAATCTCTCGCAATAAGAGGACTGTCATTTAGAGGATATTCAGAATGAATTGGAGATCCCCATAATGGAAATTTTTTAGGTTCAGTCGAGCTTCTTGCTAAATTTGATCCGTTTTTATCAGAACATTTAAAATTATATGCGTACCCTGGCCGTGGAAATACTTCGTATTTATCTAAAACAATCTACGAAGAAATTATATTATTAATTCAAAATAAAGTATTGCACTATATTTCTAAAGAAGTGCAATCTGCTAAGTATTTTATATATGTACGTAACAATGGTAAAATTGTCGAAAGATTTCTGGAATTCATTCCAAATACTGGCCATAAGGCTAAAGATATTGAAGATGCTTTGTTAAAATCTCTTGAGGATAATGGTTTAAATATAATGAATTGTCATGGTCAATGGTCAATCTTACGATAATGCAGGCAACATGTCAGGTTTATATTCAGGAGTGCAAGCACAAATCAAAACAACTAATCCATTTGCTGAATATGTTCCTTATGCTGGTCACTCTTTAAATTTAGTGGGAACTTGTGCAGCTGAATCTGTTACCGAAGCAGTTGACGTTTTTTCTACTTTGCAAGAATTACATAATTTTTTTACCGTTTCGACACATCGTTGGGAAATTTTAAGACAGCATACAAGTTTAAGACTTAAAAGCCTTTCTCAAAGTCGTTGGTCGGCTCGACATGCATGCATGCTACACATTAGAAAAAGAGTTGCCTGGAATAATTGTTGCACTAAACTTTATTGGTGAAAACAAAGATGAAAAACCTACTACGCGAGTTGAAGCTAAAGGACTGCAGCAAAAATTACAACATCTAGAAACAGCAATTCTAGTCGTTGTTTGGAATGCAATTTTGGATCGCTTTAATGCTGCGAGTAAGAAGCTTCAGGATTCTCAAGCTGATTTATCATCTGTGATAAGAATATATAATTCTTTGGCATTATTTCTCCATGATATGAGAGATAAGCAATTTTCTGATAATGAAAAAAGCCAAAGCACTATCTGGAGTTCAAAATTATTACCACTATGACACCCGTAGTAGAAAAACCCGAAAACTTCAGGCTGACGAGTCACGGGAAAATGAAAGAACAGCTTTATCTGGAGAAGAAAATTTTCGAACCAACGTTTACTATCTAATTTTAGGTACTTTAAGTGTACAATTGACAGGACGTAATAGTGCTTATCATAATCTTTACGAAAAATTTAATTTTTTTGACAATTTATATGAAATAGATACCGATGAATTAAAAATTCTTGCAGATGAATTAGTTACTAAGTATTCTGATGATTTGGAAGATACTTTCCCGAATGAATGTGTTCATTTGCACTCAAAGATTCTCTAATGAACACAAAAGATATTCGTTCCGCGCAAGGAATATACAATTTTTTGCATTCTCAAAATCTTCAAGATGTTTATCCAATGTAGACATTGCTCTACGTATTTTTTTGAGTATTCCGGCTACGAACTGTTCAGAAGAAAGATCTTTTTCCACCTTGAAAAGAGTCAAAACGTATTTACGCGCAAGTATGGGCCAAGAGAGACTCAATGCTTTAGCATTACTGTCAATTGAAGCCCAAACTAGTTCAAGAAATTACAACGACATAATTGATGATTTTGCTCAGACGAAAGCCAGAAAGAAGACATTTGAAAATTAAGTTATACATTATAGTTTAAGAAAACTGACTGTTATTTATGTTGTTAATATTTATTTGTATTGTTTAATAATTATAATTTTATGAAATAAATATTATATCTTAATAATATGAACGGACTCAAAGAAATAAAATTTCATCCTTTAAAAAGGGCGGTTAATCAGATAGGGCCTAGGGCGGCAAAATACTTAATCCGCCACTGCCCGAGGTGCTATGAGAGGATTTTGAACAAGCCGGTGTCAATATTGTAAAATGGGAGTAGTCCGTCGATTTTTGGGTAAAATCACATATCTCAGGACCCGCTAGTCCGATTTCTACCAAATTTGATATGTGGCAGTCCTCTGACATTTTAATGTTACAATCGGACTACAGCAACACCTACTTTCCTTAGAATACAAATTTAAATTCCATCTGATTCTTTCTATTCGAGTGTACAAATCAAAAGCAATTATTATAACGGGATAAACTTTGCACTTTATGACCAAAAATTGTCGAAATTCAACTAAAACTGTTCAATCCCCTATGTACTGAACTGTCTATACTTGTAGTGGTCTTTTTACCGAAAATATTGGTCAATGTGTTAGATACATACTCGTAATTGAAATTCAGAGAGAAGCCTTTCCTGATAGTAGTACGTCTGTGTGCTATATGTGGGTTGAATGGGGTCAATACTTTCCTTAGTCCCCATATACCTAAAATAAAGATTTTCGAACTTCCGGGTGACTTTATACCGCATATTATCGGCCAATATGTGTGTTATCTTAATAAAATTGAGAGTGTGTGTGAAAAATCGAAGTTGGAAGTTTAAATTTGGGACTTCATGGATAATGCTTTATAATTACTAGAAAGCTATATATAATAAATGCGTTCGGTTTTCTTGTTTACTTACTATAACAAATTTCTGACCTGAACTAATTATTTTGATATTGTTTTTATACTCTCGCAACATGTTTCAAGAGAGTTTTGTTCACCTAACGGTTGTTTGTAATAGTGAAAATTAATTGAGATAGGCAAGAATTCAAATATATATAAACTGGGGGATCCGGCCACGCGTTGTTATTTATGTATAAAGGCGAAAACATTTTGTAGGTATAAGAATCCAAGGGATTGTACTCAAGGTTTAATTTTGAATATGTTCATACAAATAAAATTCATTGGAAAAAATAACGAATTTAAGACTGCTTTTTCAATGTCTGGTTACTAGTGTTTCTGTCCAGTTAATAAAATTGTCCGCATAATAGACCGTTCTTAATACACATCAACAATGCGTGTGGTTAATAGCGCGTTCTTTTAAGAAAGCTTTCACTGTATTATTTATTTATGAATGGTTTTAACTATCCTATCTTCTAAGTTGGTCCGAACTGGACACAGTGTGCTAAATTTTACTAAAATCGGTTCAGTAGCTTAGGAGTCCATCGCTGAAAAACAACGTGACACGTACTTTTTATATATAAATATGATCAGGATGACGGGATAAGTTTAAGTGACTGTCTATCCGTTTATTTGCTAACTTTAATAAGATTTGAAACTTGGTATACGTGTGCCTTGGCATCCAAAGGAGACTCATGGGCGTAATCTGAAGACTACCACGGCCACTAAATGAAAACTTATGAAGTGTGATAACTACGCTTCACAATATGACATAAAGCTCTTATTTAGTATGTGACCCCTCCCCTTAATGGGTTTAATATACATATTTCACAAACCAAAAAAGTCGTTGCAGTCGTATATCTCCAGTGCTACCAATCACATTGTATTATATCTTATAGTACAGGAAAGGTGAAATTTTAGGCTTCATTTAACTATAAAATTAAATTCGGCGAAGTTGGGAAAAATATTACAGCTGTTCGAAAACGAGTGAAAATAATGAAGAAATTCGCTATATTTTGAAATTTTTGTATAAAAGAGGGAAGAATGCCGCGCAAGATACCAATGAAATTTGCGAAGTTTGCGGAGACGATGCTGTATCAGCTCGTGTAGCAAAACAATTATTCTCTTGCTTCCGTTTTGGAAATTTCGATGTGAAAGATGCACTTCACCTTGGTCGTTGTAAAAGTCGAAGAAAAGTCTTTGCTGAAACGAAATGAAATCGAATCATTTCTGAAGCGAATGGTTATAGGAAACTAAAAGTGGATCATCAAGATCTTATGCCTAATATAGTGATATCCGTCTCATATATATATATATGTATATATATATATTCTCTTGAATTTTTACACTCAGGATTTTAAATATAGTCTCTTTGGTTGAGTTTATATCACATATATCTCATTTGAGGTGGGTTTTAGTACCAATATTCCAGATATCAAGACTAAGTGAGTCTACGACCTATAATATAGTTTATAAAATAACAATGACTTCACTCTTTCGCCGAATAATGTATTATATTATATATATGTTGAATTCTTTCGCAACATTATTTAATATAAAGTAATTATTTAATATTAGTAACAGATTATGTTCCTTTTCATTGGTATGATTTTTTACGTGGCGGGTCCCAAACCCAGCCTATGTAGCGGATGTTTCGCCTTCTCACTTTAGCTCGCCTTCAATCGGATGTTCTTAGGCTACCCAGAGAATACTTGGTGAAAGACCAGAAGTCGTGAGCTGCTTGAGTCATATGTAAAAGAATCGCTTTTGGCCACTCCCAAGTGAATGGCGATCAGAGAACTTTCCTCACGTGCGTGAACTTCTACACATGACTTCATCCATCAAAAAAAAGTTCGAATAGCAATTACCCGCCTGAAGAATAACAAACACGGCGGCGAAGAACTGATAAGCAGCATGCATCGGTTTCTTTGTAAAATATGGTCGGACGAAAACATGTCCAACGGTTGGCATTTAAGTGTGCTATGCCTAATCCATAAAAAGGGAGACCTCACAATCTGCGACAACTACCGTGGGATAAGCCTCCTCAACATCGCGTATAAGTTTCTATTGAGCTTGTGAAAGGTTGAAGCCCACCGTCAATGAACTGATTGGACCTTATCAATGGGGCTTTAGACCTGGCAAATCAACATCCGACCAGATATTCACCATGCGCAAAATCTGCGAAAAAACCGTGAAAGGAAAATCGACACACACCACCTTTTCGTCGATTTCAAAGCTGCTTTCGACAGCACGAAAAGGAGCTGCCTTATGCCGCGATGTCTGAATTTGCTAACCCCGCAAATCTAATACGGCTGTGTAAACTGAGTTTGAGCAAAAAAGCTTCGTCAGGATCGGGAAGGACCTCTCCGAGCCGTTCTATACCAAACGAGGTTTCAGACAAGGCGACTCCCTATAGTGCGACTTCTTAAATCTGCTGCTGGAGAAAATTAATTCGAGCTCCAGAACTTAACCAAGCAGGTAAAATATTTTATAAGAGTGTACAGTTGCTGGCGTATGCCGATGACATTGATATCATCGGCTTCAACACCCGCGCCGTTAGTTCTGCTTTCTCCAGACTAAACAAGGAAGCAAAGGAGATGGGTCTGGCGGTGAACGATGGCAAGACGAAATATCTCCTGTCATCAAACAAACAGTCGTCGCACTCGCGACATGGCTCTCACGTCACTGTTGACAGTCATATCTTTGAAGTTGTAGACAGTTTCGTATAATTGGGAACCAGCATAAACACCACCAACAATGTCAGCCTGGAAATCCAACGCAGGATAACTCTTGCCAACAAGTGCTGCTACTTCGGACTGAGTAGGCAATTGAGAAGCAAAGCCCTCTCTCGCAGAACGAAAACTAAACTCTATAAGTCACTCATAATTTCCGTCTTGCTATATGGTGCACAGGCCTGGACGATGACAACAACTGATGAGTCGTCGTTGCGAGTTTCGAAAGAAAAGTTCTGCAAAAGATTTATGGTATTTTGCGCGTTGGCCACGGAGAATATCGCATTCGATGGAACGATGAGCTGTATGAGATATATGACGACATTGACATAGTTCAGCGAATTAAAAGACTGCGGCTTCGCTGGCTAGATCATGTTGTCCGAATGGACGAAAACACTCCGGCTTTGAAAGTATTCAACGCATTGGAAGATGAAGACCACCACACCAAGTGGTGAAGGACCTGGCTTCGCTTGAAATATCCAATTGACGCCACGTAGCGAAAAGAAGAAACGACTGGCACGCTGTTGTTAACTCGGCTATAATCGCGTAAGCGGCGTCTACGCCAATAAAGAAGAAGAAGAACAGATTAAGTATTATTATCTTCCAAAGTACCAAGAATAGTCCCTCTCTTTTATCATGGAAATCATTATTATCATTAATGGCTTTTTAAATTTACCAAGAAATTTGTTTAAAAAAATTATTGTTTCTTTATGAAACATCAAAATATTTCCAAAAAGTTTATGTTTGAGGAAAATACGGGATCGTCGATACTTCTCAATATTAGTTTTTATCAATTTAGGATACTTTGCTTGCTTACCAACTTATATCCGCAATGTAAGCAAATATTCAAATACAATTAACAAGAGTCGTAAGGGATTTACCAAAAATGCATTTCATAAATCAAAATATTTTATATTTTTATTGCATACGTTAAGCTGGTCCTAAACCAACATACCATATTGCCATAATTAATAAGAAATTTATTCCTAATCTTCTACTCATCTTATACTTAACTAAATTGATATAAACATATAGTGTAAATAAATCAAAATGAACAAAAATTAAAAAATTTAATTTTTCTTATAAAGGGTGATTTTTTAAGAGCTTGATAACTTTTTTTTAAAAAAAAACGCATAAAATTTGCAAAATCTCATCGGTTCTTTATTTGAAACGTTAGATTGGTTCATGACATTTACTTTTTGAAGATAATTTCATTTAAATGTTGACCGCGGCTGCGTCTTAGGTGGTCCATTCGGAAAGTCCAATTTTGGGCAACTTTTTCGAGCATTTCGGCCGGAATAGCCCGAATTTCTTCGGAAATGTTGTCTTCCAAAGCTGGAATAGTTGCTGGCTTATTTCTGTAGACTTTAGACTTGACGTAGCCCCACAAAAAATAGTCTAAAGGCGTTAAATCGCATGATCTTGGTGGCCAACTTACGGGTCCATTTCTTGAGATGAATTGTTGTCCGAAGTTTTCCCTCAAAATGGCCATAGAATCGCGAGCTGTGTGGCATGTAGCGCCATCTTGTTGAAACCACATGTCAACCAAGTTCAGTTCTTCCATTTTTGGCAACAAAAAGTTTGTTAGCATCGAACGATAGCGATCGCCATTCACCGTAACGTTGCGTCCAACAGCATCTTTGAAAAAATACGGTCCAATGATTCCACCAGCGTACAAACCACACCAAACAGTGCATTTTTCGGGATGCATGGGCAGTTCTTGAACGGCTTCTGGTTGCTCTTCACCCCAAATGCGGCAATTTTGCTTATTTACGTAGCCATTCAACCAGAAATGAGCCTCATCGCTGAACAAAACACGCGCGCGAAACACATTTCGAACCGAACACTGATTTTGGTAATAAAATTCAATGATTTGCAAGCGTTGCTCGTTAGTAAGTCTATTCATGATGAAATGTCAAAGCATACTGAGCATCTTTCTCTTTGACACCATGTCTGAAATCCCACGTGATCTGTCAAATACTAATGCATGAAAATCCTAACATCAAAAAATCACCCGTTACTATTATAAAGGGTATTATTACCCCTATCTTACTGAGTCTCACCTGTTCGTGTTTTTTTAAATAACCAAGCCGCGGAAATGATTTTTCACAGAACTGACATTGATAAGACCCATCAACGTTGCTTCCCTTAATGCCATCTCCTGTCAACTTATCAAACTTTGTCGCGACTCTTTCGATTTTTCTCAGTTTTGTAACAAGCTTCGCAGTGTGATACTCTCCATGGTGGTAAAGGTGCTGCCGATGAAGGCGCACTTGTCGTTTGTGTTGAATATTCGAATTAACATTGCTTTCTTCAAGTTTAGTTGTGTTAAGTGTCTCCGCAGAACTTTTTTCTGTTGGTTTGGCATCTTCATTACCTCCCATTTCGTTTCCGTCAATATTAACTCGTTTACCTTGATTTTCGTTTTGGTTAACACCTCCGTCGGAACGCTGTTGCGGAAAGTATTGCATGGTTTGTATATGAGCAAGATGTGGTGTTATGTGTTCATGATTTTGTACCGAATTTGGTGTTAATGTGCCATCCGATACAGACGGTGAATAGTTTGAGGATGTTTGCGTTGAGTATATATCTGCAAATAAAAAATATCAAACTTTCGATATCAAATTTGCAAAAATGTATATATTTTTGTGAATATTAACATTATACCCTTCGTATTACACTCCACTTAACAAATACAACTGGTGATTTATTTATTAATTAAGTTCGTAACATGGTATAAAGAACATAATGGTTCATCTAACAATTACTTGTAACACTTAAAATTAATCAAGATATAATATTATATTATATGTACATGAATATCAAAATGACGAGGCGAATTAAATTCCTTTTCGTCTGTTCATTTGTCTATGAAAGCGATACCTTGAGTAAAAATTGAGATATCTTGATAAACTTGCCCTTATTCCTTGGAACTTTGGAACATTGAGAATGTTGATATTGCCTGTGCGCGAAATCGGATCATCGCCCCATCCTCTATACAGTGATATACCTTAGTCGCAAATCATGTCAAAAATCATGAATTTACAACGGATTTTTCAAAAAGGCAGATATATAATATATGAATGTGAACCACTTTACTTATATCGTATTCTTAAATTGAACAAATACGCACGCAACGATTTATCAAAATGAAAAATAACTCAATTCCTTTCACTAGAGGTGACCAAAAATTGTATATTTGTACGTAGCCATACGATAACGACATCACGGGCTATATTCGGATGCAAAAGAACAGTTTTTACTATTACGTTAACCAGAGGATCGGAATCCATATATTATACAAAAATATACATACATACATAAAAAGGGTAATCCATTTCGAGGTTTTTAAAGAAAAAACACAGAAACATCAATTTAATGAGGAATGTTTATTATCATTCGAAAAAACGTTCTTTGGCATTTATTTTTTGAAGATTATTGCTTTCAAATGTTGGCCTCAGCCGCGTCTCTGATGGTTCATTAGTTGAGTCCAAAGGAGCCATCGCCCCGGGCGCAACGTCTTGGGGGGCGGCAAAACGATCCTCGCGACGTGTCACTCTCACAGTTACTCTATGCTGTGAATGTAACAAATACTTTTATTTCTCCAAATTTTCAAAAATGGTATTTAAAAACTCCAATTCGGGCAAAAATTCCTGTAAATTGCGTCAAAAGTGTACAAGATATAGGGCGTAAATGGGTTTTTTTCTATGGCTTTTAATAAGATGTCTTGTAAATTTACTATCAATTTCCTCAAAAACCGTATTGTGAGAATTTTGGAACTTCAGAATTTGCGTGGCTTCTAGTTCCTACATTTTATATACTTAATATCGAAGACATTTTGTAGAAATTCACTTCTGTTCGAACCAACTCATGAAACTTGTAGGTAGGTAGATAAAGGGGGGAGGCAGAACATCCTTGGCCCCGGGCGTCCGAAGTTGTAGCTACGCCACTGAGGTTACTCTACGTCCCAATTACTGCATTTTGCTTGTTCAAATACGCATTGAGCCAGATATGGACCTTATCGCTGAACAAAATTTGTCTCGAAAATGTCGAACCTTCTTGAAAGCGATCGCGCTTGGGAAGGTCGCGCGGCTTCAGTTCTTGGACATGCTGTATTTTGTATGCTTCCAATTTAAGATCCCAACGTAAAATGCGTCAAAACGTTCCATACGTCAGTCAGAGTTTTTGCGAATGACGGAATAAATACTGGGTCTTAAGATGGTGTGGCGAATAATGCTCTCACATGGTCGATTATGTTGATATATTATATAAGTTGAGCGAAGCGTGCGAACGTGATAGAACGTGAGTTTTAATAAAACAGTTAAATGCTTTATAGACCTTGTTCAAACGAAAGACTTTCCATGATGAAATTACATACAATTCTGAACAAAAATAACATAACTCTAGCCGGTATATATATATGTATATACATATACAAAACTCATACACCGACCAACGAATTCGACATAATGTTTATTCGGCACACTATTCATATGTCGAATATAGGATTTGGGGTGGTATCGACCCGATTTTATTTATTTTTACTAATACTACTTACTATTAACATGCCACAAACTCATTAATTGAGATTCATTAAGGTACCTCATATACCATCACTAATCATATGGAGTAAAGTCATCCGAAAAAAGTGGACGTAGCCCCGTTCTCCAATAAGTGTAATGTCCATATATCCTAAACCACTGTAGCTTCTTCTTCTTTACTGGCGTAGACACCGGTTACGCGATTATAGCCGAGTTAACAACAGCGCTCCAGTCGTTTCTTCTTTTCGTTACGTGGCGCCAATTGGGTATTCCGAACGAAGCGAGGTCCTACTCCTTCTTTACACAGAGTGGAGGTCTTCCTTTTCCTCATCTTCCTCCGGCGAGTACTGCGTCGAATACTTTCAGAGCTGGAGTATTCTCGTCTATTCGAACAATATGACCTAGCCAGCGAAGCCGCTCTCTTTTAATTCTCTGAACAATGTCAATGTCGTCGTATATCTCATACAGCTCATCGTTCCATCGAATGCGATATTCACCGTGGCCAACGCGAATCAATATCATCGGTATACGCCAGCAGCTGAACACTCTTATAAAAGATTTTACCTACTCGTTTAAGCTCTGCATCTCGAATTATTTTTCCAGCAGCAGATTGAAGAAGCCGCACGATAGGGAATCGCCCTGTCTGAAACCTCGTTTGGTATAGAACGGCTCGGAGAGGTCCTTCCCGATCCTGACGAAGCTTTTTTGCTCAAACTCAGTTTACACAGCTTTGATTTGCAGGGTTACCAAATTCAGACATCGCGGCATAAGGCAGCTCCTTTTCGTGCTGTCGAAAGCAGCTTTAAAATCGACGAAAAAGTAGTGTGTGTCGATTTTCCTTTCACGGTTTTTTCCAAGATTTTGCGCATGATGAATATCTGGTCGGATGTTGGTTTGCCAGGTCTAAAGCCACACTGATAAGGTCCAGGGTAGTTAGCGCAGATTGTGGGGTCCCTCTTTTTGTGGATTGGGCAGAGCACACTTAAATTCCAATTGTTGCCCATGCTTTCGGCCGACCATATTTTACAAAGAAGCTGATGCATGCTCATTATCAGTTCTTCACCGCCGTGTTTGGATAGCTCGGCCGGCAACTTCTTCATGGTCGGGCAAAGAAACGTCTGCTCCATCGACATCGATTTCGGAATCGGGTTCGCCTTCTCCTGACGTTATGCATTCACTGGGTTTCTAGGCTTCTACAAGAGTATGCTCCGGTCTTGAAACCTTCTGTTAGCCGCCGCATATTTTTGTAGAATTTTTGAGCATTACCCTTGTCAAGCGCTTCATACTCACTCATTTCGGCATCTTACTTTTTCTGTCTACAAATGTGTTCCGCTTCCCTTTTCAACTCTCGGTATCTATCCCATCCCGCACGTGTTGTGGTCGATCGTACCGTTGTGAGGTAGGTAGTCTGCTTTCTCTCCGCAGCGACACCGCACCCCTAGTCCTACCAGCAGTTCTTTTGCATTTTCCGAAAACCAATGGTTTCGGTTGCAGCTAAACGCAAAGAGTTTGAAATGCCGTCCCACAGTTTCCTTATACCGAATCTCAGAGAGCAGGAGTGTAAGCCCCTCCACAGGGTTGTGCGCTGGGTTTGAGACCCGCCACGTCAAAAAACAGTACCAATGAAAACCACTATAGCTACAATAACCAAATTCGTCTATCGTAAGTTTTGAAAGAACTCCTGGCGACAGTGTGAAAGTGGTTGAAATCGGATTATAATCCGACTCACTTCCTATATAACGGGCATACATAAAATACTATCACCGAGATAGTATGAAAGGACTTTAAAGGAGCCAGGATCAAAATTGGAGGATGGGCCTGGCACCGCCCACTTATAAATGATCACATATCTCAAGACCCCACTACCGATTTCAACCAAATTCAGTTCGTCACATTCGTCTTTCATTTTTATGTTATATTCTAAAAATGAGTGAAATCAGAATACAACCACACCTACATATGCACTTTCTATATCACAATTTAAAATTGTTTTTGATTCTTTGACGTCCCAGTGTACAAACCTAGAAAAAATAAAATACGAGATAAAACTTTGAACGCATATTGCCTTTGAAATATGCCACCTCAAATTGTGCAAATCGCATCATGCCCCTAGGTACCTAATTTACAGACCTAAGTACCTATAATTAACTTTTTACATAAAATATTGGTCAATGTGTGAGATATATAATTGTAATTCGGAGAAAATTCTTTCCTGATAAAAGAATGTATGTACCTGTATGTCTAAAATGGGTTGAATCAATATATCTTTTAGCACCCTAATATTAATCAATATGTAGTTATCGCAATAAAATTAAGAGGGCGTGTTTTACTCAAAACAGAGTATCTTTTTGCCAAAATGACATAACATTAGGCGAGAACTTGACTTAGCCTATCTTTGACTAATGTCGGGATTTTCGAACACCCGGCTGGTTTTATTCAATATGTGTAGTAATTACATGTGAGGAACCTTGATGAAACTTGGGAGCATTTATTGGCAAAAAAGATCAAACCGGGTCAATACTCCTATAAACCTTATATATGGTAAGATCTTGAAGAGTTCGTCGAAATTAACACTCCAGTAGTCGCGCGTACTACAATAGTAGACCACTTGTGTATATACTTTTACGTTTTACGAATAACTATTCGCAAGAAGTCTGATTTTAAGTTCCTAATATGTTTAAAATGAATATTTTTTGGTTGATTTGGTTTTATAATAAACTGTTACTTATTATTATTAAAACAAAATTTTTTATTTACAAATATTTCGTTTCAAACCCTTATGTCTAAAATGTTCTACACATGTAGTACGCGCGACTACTAACGGCACAAAAAGGGGCGCGACCACTGGAGTGTTAACTAAACTTTTAATATTGGATATAATATAACATATTATAATTTTATAAAATCTGGTTCCTTCATCAGAGATAATTTGAACAAAATATTGTCCGTGTCCCGTCATTGGATCGTACAACGACAAGAAAAAATTTGTGTTCGAATTTCTAAATTCGTATGTGTACCTCAGTTTTGTAAAATAAATAAAAGCCATTCACAAGTGCTCTTAATTATTGCAACAAAGTTAGCGAAATGAATTCAAAACAAAAGATCGAATTTGTATCAAAAACAGTAAACAAAATGTGTTTATTTTAATGAGTTAAAATATATATTTTTATAGAAGACATATGGAATTAACGCTCTAGCCCAAGGCGATTATAAAATGTTTTTTTGTTCAGATGTAATGTTTCTAACGATATAATTTGTAATATATTTTTGTGTCAAGAAATTATGTTTTTTAAGAACTAACTAACTTTGTTATATAATTTTGTGGAACTTATATTCAATAAATTATATTTTTCAAGAGGACTATACAACATTTGTATGCTCAAAGATAATGTCTTAATGAGCATATTGAGCTTAAGAATATTTCGAAACCTTTAACAGCTTAATCGAGCTAATTGCTTTAAAAGCGCATTTAATAACTGAACAGCCCACGCGATTAATTGCCAGTATCTACACACATATACGCATATGCGTGGGTGTCACTCACATCCTTATTAACTAAGGCTGTATTAATTATTAAGCTTTTGTTAAAAGGCGCTAAAAACACCGGAAATCTAATTTCAACGAATCATGCGGGAGACACATCACGAAATTAATTTAATTAAAATACCGTTATGTATACAGATATACAATACACATACATATTGTGCATGCTGATAATATGCTTTGCTATATTTATCACAGATACATTCGATATTGGTAGTTTATGTCAGACTGTCTGAGCCTTAAGCATTAATAAAAAAAAAGATATTCAAACATTATAAATATATATATATATATATAATATATACAAGAACATACAACCAAGTAGTTAGATAAATATTAGAGAACTGTATCATAAAATCTTTAGTATGATGGATCACACGCATTTATACTTACAAGTATATAGCACACACATACATATATAGTATACTTTGTCTACGTAGATACATACGTATTTACTTATGGCTGTTCGTTGCCTGAGTTAATATTACTTAAAGAGGATGTAATTGCCAGTGCCGACACTTGAAATGCAAAGTAGCTGTTAGGGCTTGTGCTTTCGTCGTAACATCTCATCAATACTTTTCCTTATCATTATTTTATCATACATGCTTCTGCTTGTATGAAATAATACGTACGACTGAAGAGATTATTACTGACATTTCCTATGGCTGGCTTTCCTATTTTTTGAAGTTTCAAAATTTACTTTATATTTTTGTTATTCATTTTTGAACACTTCCAGCCCTGAGTATAAAGACCGATGGAACTCCCGGTCAATTAAAGATTTAACCTTCCTAATAAAGCGACCCGGTATATTTAATGGTCAATGTTCAGAAATTTGCAGAGCATAGATTTATAACTATTGTAATCGAAGAATTTCCGTTACCACCTACCTGTACACCCTGTGACACTAACAAATTATTTCAAAAATGAACTCCATAAATAATTATGATGAATGATATCTAGACACCAAACTATTTTGTCATGAGAGCTAAATACCGACACCATTTCAATATTCATATGTATGTACATACGTACCTGAATAATACGAACATAAATGAAAACAAGAAAAAACGTTAACTTCGGTTGCACCGAAGCTAAATACCCTTCGCAGGTGCATTTCTGTTAGTAACTATGTGTTCAGTTTGGAAACTATATGCTATAGTAATCCGTTCTGAACAATTTATTTGGAGATTACATTGTTGCTCTAGAAAATATTCTGTACCAAATTTCGTGAATATATCTTGTGAAATGTGAAAGTTCTCCATACGAGAGCTTGATTCCGATCGTTCAGTTTGTATGTCAGCTATATGCTATAGTTAACCGATCTGAACAATTTCTTCGGAGATTACATTGTTGCTCTAGAAAATATTCTGTACCAAATTTCGTGAATATATCTTGTGAAATGTGAAAGTTTTCCATACAAACATTTGATTCCGATCGTTCAGTTTGTGTGGCAGATATATGTTATAGTGGTCCGATATCGGCCGTTCCGACAAATGAGCAGTTTCTTGAAGAGAAAATGACGTTTGCAAAATTTCAAAACGATATCTTAAAAACCGAGGAACTAGTTCGTATATATGCGGACAGATGGACAGACAGACAGACGGACATGGCTAAATCGACTCAGCTCTAAATACTGATCATTTATATATTTACTTTATAGGGTCTCCGACGCTTTCTTCTGGGTGTTACAAACTTCGTGACAAACTTAATATACCCTGTTCAGGGTATAATAAAAGGGAACGTCAAATGTCATCATATACTACACACACCCACAAAAACACGTTTATTATAATTATATAAAGTGTATTCTCACTATTTTCTTTTCAAAATGGCGAATACCTACTACGAACTACTTTATAACTTCCACTTCAATAAATATCGTACATATCGGTCAATAAGTATGAGGAAAATTAAGTATTGTAAATACTGTGTATATATTTAAAACAAATGTATATATTGCAGATAATACTGCTTAATTAAAAAAAAATTGTTTGTGATATCTTAATGGAATTAAGTAGATTTTTTACATTTAATGTGGTATAGTGTATAATGATTTGTAAAAAAAAATTACGAAATTTAAGCATTTGTGAGCTACATGTATTAAATTTTCGATTGTGTTGTTTCGTTATGTTGGTATTTTAAACGTTGTTAATTTATAACAGCTGTTTTCCTTGGACTTGTTTTGGTTCGTATTCGCTTTTTATGCCAAAATGGCTCAAGTGATGTTAGACTCAGTCCGCGACGACCCAGATCTGCTCCGTAGGATCATAACTGGAGTCGAGTCAGTGGTTTATTGTTAATGTTTTATTACTCAACGTATTTTAAATATAGCAGTTCCCTCGCGAAAATTCAGTTATTATAAAGGGTGATTTTTTAAGAGCTTGATAACTTTTTAAAAAAAAAAACGCATAAAATTTGCAAAATCTCATCGGTTCTTTATTTGAAACGTTAGATTGGTTCATGACATTTACTTTTTGAAGATAATTTGATTTAAATGTTGACCGCGGCTGCGTCTTAGGTGGTCCATTCGGAAAGTCCAATTTTGGGCAACTTTTTCGAGCATTTCGGCCGGAATAGCCCGAATTTCTTCGGAAATGTTGTCTTCCAAAGCTGGAATAGTTGCTGGCTTATTTCTGTAGACTTTAGACTTGACGTAGCCCCACAAAAAATAGTCTAAAGGCGTTAAATCGCATGATCTTGGTGGCCAACTTACGGGTCCATTTCTTGAGATGAATTGTTGTCCGAAGTTTTCCCTCAAAATGGCCATAGAATCGCGAGCTGTGTGGCATGTAGCGCCATCTTGTTGAAACCACATGTCAACCAAGTTCAGTTCTTCCATTTTTGGCAACAAAAAGTTTGTTAGCATCGAATGATAGCGATCGCCATTCACCGTAACGTTGCGTCCAACAGCATCTTTGAAAAAATACGGTCCAATGATTCCACCAGCGTACAAACCACACCAAACAGTGCATTTTTCGGGATGCATGGGCAGTTCTTGAACGGCTTCTGGTTGCTCTTCACCCCAAATGCGGCAATTTTGCTTATTTACGTAGCCATTCAACCAGAAATGAGCCTCATCGCTGAACAAAATTTGTCGATAAAACACATTTCGAACCGAACACTGATTTTGGTAATAAAATTCAATGATTTGCAAGCGTTGCTCGTTAGTAAGTCTATTCATGATGAAATGTCAAAGCATACTGAGCATCTTTCTCTTTGACACCATGTCTGAAATCCCACGTGATCTGTCAAATACTAATGCATGAAAATCCTAACCTCAAAAAAATCACCCGTTAGGACACGTTTTGTCTTGTGCACAAAAATGGGTATAAGGATAGTTGAATTGCGAAAAACCTTTTTATACTGTGGAAAAGAATGAGTTAATTATGCAACTTGACAAATAATTATGCACGTGATAATGAGGAGCTTGTAAAGTTGACCATTTACTACGTAAAATGGTGTGCAGGGGCAGGTTATAGTGCGCATGATATACATATTACTAAAAAAGAACGTGTTGATGAATATTTTCGCAACAAAGCTTCTTTCGTAATATTATTTTTCTCTGAGTTTAGGGGGTGTTTTAACACCAAAAAACAACAGCTGAGAAAACGTTTCAAAGTCATTCTTGAAGTTATGTAAAGCGTAACTTTACACGGCCTTGTACGTCTGACCAGGGGCGTCGCGAGGATCCAGATCACGGGGGGGTGAGTCCCTTTGAAATACCGACTCATTTCAAGAATTTGCCGATTTAATGTATATGTTTATAAATATATATAAAATAAGGATATCTTCATTTCTGGTATTACGGAGAAGTTTGACAACAAAATAGCATAATTCATTATTTTATTCTCAAATAAGTATTTTACATATTAGTATAATCATCATTTGATATGTTTCTCTTAATATAAAATACATATATTGTTCAGCGACGTGTTACGCGGGAAAAAACAAGATTTTCTTAAGAAATTGAATTGCAAAAAATATAAATTTCTGAGTTATATTTTCACGCTGCGATGTTTCAACATTGACCATTTTCCAATAACATCGCGCAGATCGATTTCGTCTACTTTATCCTTTGAAGAAGAAAGCAGCATCAAAGAATTCAAACGTTCATCCCCCATTGTTGTACGCAAATCGTTGAAAACAAATTTCAATTTACTAAAAGAACGTTCACATGAAGCTGACGTGACAGGAGCAGTCATTATGTAAGGAACAAATTTGTACGCAGAAGGAATGACCTTTCTCAATTTGTACGCTACTATAGAAATGTCATCGAAGGATTTACACTCTTTACATGAATCAAAAAGAATTTGTGTTTCAGCAAAAATTCAGCAAGTTCACTGAAGAACTTAGGTTCCAATTGCACAACAAATTGTATAGATTCTATTGTAATATTACTTCTGTTAGCTGGAATCCTGAACATCTCTTGAATGAGTTTAAAGGTTGACATAGTTTCTTGCAAATTATCTTGAATACAATTTGTGAAATTTTCGAGGACAATTTTGAATTCTTTTCTATAAAATGTCTGGAAATCAAAATTACAAGCAGTTGCTGGATTATCGTCATATTTCTTCGGAGCACGGCGTGTTCTGTGGTGTTTCGAAAAGTCATTTTCAGGGTTGATCTGACACTTTTCAGCAAATGCAGCTGAACTCGCTAGCAATGCGTTAATTTGTGAATCGTCATTCATTTGTTGGAATGACGCTGATGTGCTTTCAATCAGCAATATTGCGTCAATGACGTTCAATTTCTCGGCTTCCAAACTTTCTGTCAAATTTTTTACTTTAAACATTACATTTTTACAAAAAAATAACGAGCTAATAAAATCAAAATCCAGAATTTTTTTAAGCAGACCAGAAGCTAATGTACGTGTATTGTTATCAAAATTTTCTGAATCTTTTTGAATGACTTCCAAAGCGTTAACAATACCTTCGAAAGAAATCCACACAGCTTTTACTGTTTCAGCCCGAGCAGTCCATCGTGTTATTGACATGTTTTTCAGTTGCAATGCATTCTCAATATCATTTATTTCTTTTCGCAAACTAAGAAAACGTTTCGTACTTCCAGAAAAAAACGTACAGTGTTTCTAAAACGTTAAAGTTAAAATTTTTAACATTGATGTATACCTATATGATACGATATGATAAACTAATCATAATCTCCTTCGTCAATTTAAACAGATCGAGTTTCTTGTGAATATAAATATTGCACATATAAAAGTAAATAACCGACTTTTGAAAGAATGACGATCGATAGTAAATTCATTCTTCGAACTAAAAAAAAAATATATATTCAACCACTGTTATTCGAACATTGTAGTGTTTTAATAATCCTCGTGGAAGTTACGGAAAGGTGTCTTTTTAAGCTTGCTTCCGCAATTATAGAGCTATTTATTGCGTTTTACTGAAGTTAGAATTTTCATAAATGCCGGCTAGTGAATTCGCAATGGATATGACGTAAAAATTAATGTGCAATAATATATTTTGATGAAAATCTTAAAAATATTCAATAAGTTTTGACAACAAATTTCCGGGTACTTGGCAACTCTTACTGGAATTGCCGAAATGAACTTTCAAATTTTTAGTTATGATATTAAAACGGCCGAAAATGCCGACTCGTTCATAGATGGGGGAGTGTCACACAAGTTCAACGGTTGAAGATATGCCTCCGAATCAGGGATAATTCTTTGCTTTAAAAATATAATATATAATAAAGTTGATGAAACGAGTCCAATGGAACTTGGAATTTGAAATTTCATTGAGAGCAAATGTACTTGAAATGATTGGATCTAAAGTATCAAAGTTTAGAGGCGGCAAAAGGCAGTCATTACTTATATGTAAATGTAGTTTAATAAATTATTTTCCGTTCTAATCATGCCATTTAGAAATACATATGAATTTTTATTAATGATACAGAGAAAAAATTATCCTTCCAAGGCATGGTTTTTAGATTAAGTATCAAAATTGTTGATAAGCATTCAAAGTTTCCCATTTAAATAAAATGTAAGCAATATTTTTTTAATTCAAAAATTTGTTTAAAAAGATGCCACTCGAGTTTTGCTTAAAAATAATTTAGAGAATTTTAAAGGGTTCTGAAGCTCTATGAAATTGTTTTTTTGTTTCTTTTGTAGTTATATTTTATATTTCCATGAAATATATATATTACTTGTTGACCAACATTAAATTTTGATTCTAACATAATACAATGTTGGTTAAGATACATTAAATTCTTATGAAACAAATGCATCTTTTAAATCATTTTCAATAAAGCTAATCTTTCAAATATTTTGTAAATTTTAAAGTCGAAACTTTTGTCCAGTGTAAAAACACAAAATTATTTATGAAGTACAAGTTCGCAACCACTCTATGTGCTAACTACCTAACTAAAAAACACATGCGAAATCGAAGAAAAAAATAAATATCAAAAATTTTGCCTTCTCGAGAATCAGACATTTTCGCTTGTCCTAGTGGCGGCATATTCGGATTTCACTGTATCAAAGTAGATCTAAATCAAACATTTATGTATATTTACATATAAAATTTGAGTTTTGTTGAAAGCTTACCTGAAGTTTCAATTTCCTTTGTAGCCTGTATCTTTTCAATTAAATTTTCAAGTCTTGAACTTGGCCCTCGATAGAGCATTTTTACAGCCATTATATTAGAGTCATATGTTCACTATTTTTAATGTTCTACTGTTATATGTAGGTACATAAGTATATTCACTTACGTATATTTTAAAATTTAATAAAATCATCTATGTAACTGTGATTCTTACAACTTGACTTCAATTTATCAATATTTGCTCTTATATTTATCAAACAACTTAATTACGCGAACACCGAAGCCAGACTGAAATCATGATTACCACTGTATTAAATAAATGATGTTAGGTGCTACGTTGAACTTTAACTATTTCTATATGGTGTTTTCATATCTGCATGTAATTTCCTCAAAGGGTTAATTGAGCAATCAACATGATATTCGCTCTAAGATTAACAATTTTAATTTGTACGCTTGGTATGTGTAAACGCTACAACTAGAAACTATAAACCATAAACAAGAACAAGTACTGCCACTAGAACACAACTGTTAAACACGACCGTTCGCCAACAACTGATGAGTTTGGTGGCGTTGTAGCTTAGCCACTGCTGGTGGCGCATTGGGATTGGGAGCAAAAATACACTGATGACAAACACCTATGTGTGTATGTTATCTTCCCAGCAGAGAAACTAAAAGGAGAAACCAATGCTTGTTGATACTCACAGAGTTAACGGGCCCGACGAGAACTTGATTTCACACAGCGACATAATGCAGGTTAAGTTTGTTGTTCGTCAGCCAAGGCACGTTAGCGAACACGATTTGCTGTCGTATATAGAGGGTGAAAGAATACAGACAGGATGTAAGGGCGGCGATTTTATTGTCCGAAACTGTTAAATGGCGCTAGCGCCCACACATATTTTCTGCTATCGTCGGCAGTCGACAGAAGCATTTTTATAATTTACTACGATATGATACTTCGTGCCTTCACGGTGTTGGTTCTTGTACTGAAATCAACGATGCTATTGGTGTGTTCATTCGTGTATATTCGCCTTTGTTTTCAAAGCCATATATTGTTTATTAGTGCAGAAAAGAGATGGCAATGTAAATACTCAATTGTAGGGTAAATCATACGAAGCATATTCATATACTTTTACATATGTTAACTGTAATAAGTCACTTATTTAAAATACTTATATACACATACTATTTGTCAAAAGGTAACAAGTATATACATACATATATATGTACACATATACATATGAATGTATGTATATATTTTCCCATGTTTTTATTTAGATCTAAAAATTGTAAATTTTTAAGCATAATTAATGTTTTAATATTGGTTTATATTTTATGACTAAATGTACATGGCGATTTACCAAAAAATTAAATGCATGTATGTATGCACATACTCGATCTTTATATAGATGTTTTTGATTATATTACTAAATAAAATTTAATTTATCTTTATGTTGAGTCATACATTTATACAAGCAATCGAGTGAAAGAATACATTATTAGAACAAAAATGTTCCTCAAACTACAAATCTTGTCTTGACCAAGTTTTTACCAATGGCAATTGCAGTGCTAAATGAAACTATTTATTATATATTTAAAAACTGCGATCTATTCACATGTATAAATGTACGTATGGTCTCCAACTATTTTATACCAATGTTTTTTATGTTATACGTAGAAAGTTTAATAGAAAATGAATTTAAACCACATTTGCTACAGATATTTTTTCACTTAGAAGCTATGTTGTGAACAACAGCGACAAAGCATGCAAATTGTATAATAAGAGAACATAACATAATAAGAAATTTTCTACATTCTTAATAGATTTCAGGGATTTCGTCCAAGTATACAATGGCGCGTCGGTTATATCTTTTGTTCTCTTATTACAGAGGGGATCTGTGGTTTAAGAAATTTTAAAACCACTAAAGAGTTATCAACCTTTCCGGCAGTCCACTCTTTATATAACGGTAATGTTTGGTTAGAATTGCACAGCCAAAATGCTACGAAAAAGCTTCTTTTGGGGCCGGTACTAAAACTAGACAATGGTGGCACCGCCTACCTTTAAGTGAAATAAAAATTTTTCAGGTCCAGTAAATATATTATGATAAATCTTTGCATAACTAGCCACTTCAGGATAAATTGCAAAATTTAGATATAACTGCTCCAGTACAAGATATAGAATATGTAAACCCCGAGCCTATGGCTAATTTTCTACCGACATATCTGTCAATCTCGAAGATATATTATTGAAATTCAGAGAGAATTTTTCATTTCATTTCATTGAATCGAGTCAATACTTCTCTAGCCCATATATATGTATATACATATGTAGCTAATATAACTAATATAAGAATTTCCAAACATCCAACTGATTTTATAATTCATATATTGAGGTGACTCAAAGATAATCATTTCGTGTTAATAATATATCGCAAGGCCATAAATTTATGATATCGGATTAATATTTACTCCATATACTTAATAAAAGAATTTTAAAAATCTGGTTGGCATTATTTGAGAATGGTTTTAATATTATTATCGCCAAATAAAATATAGTGGCAACAATAACTTACAACCAAAAAATATTTGAAATGGCTGATTGCTGTGTTACCAGCTCCATAAATTTACCGAAAATTGTAGTCTGCTGCCTTCTTTGTATTGGATTTTAGTTTGTTTTTCACTTTGAAACCTAAAATTCAAACCGACATTTCACCTTTGCTTCATAATTCAGTTTTAAAGACTTCCACTGATAGCTTTCCAGATTAATTAATATTATTAAGCTTTACATTAAAAAAAAATAATCCTTTAATTACTTGGGTGACAAATTAAAAATAATTGACAAAAATAAAAAGGGGAAAATAAAAAGGGGAAAACCCTGAAAGAAATCTCTTTGAAATATGGTATTCCAAAATCGAGTGTTTGCACAATTTTAAAAAATTGCCGGAAAGTGAAAAGAAGTGTTAAAGGTACACATGCTGGCACATTGAGACGACAATCGTTAAAGAAAGGCGAATATCAAACTTCAGCACAGATGATTTGGAAGCATGGAACAGTGTAGACAATGTACTTGTAGAAGAGAACCCGAGTGCTGAAAATGAACTAGCTATAGAAATTTCGGAAGAGGAGGAAGGTGATACCGCTGCAGTAGTAGCCGCCAATAAAGCATCCTGATGCCATCGACTGTTTTGAGAAGTGTATCAAATGGTCTAAAGAAAACAACGTGGAACAGGAAAAAATATGTTTATTGAAAAGCCTACATCAAAAGGCACAGGACCTCAAAAATTCTCGCCCACAAAAGCAAATGAGCATAACAAATTTCTTTTCAGTTGAATTCAACTTTTATTAATTTTATTGTATGCATTTTCCATTGTATATGTATCTATTTATTTCAACCAATGCTTATGAATTCATGAATAAATAGTTATTTTTAAACATATACATATGTACCAATATTAATTTAGTTTTCGTTTCCGATATAACGAATATTTCAGTTTAACGAACGGTCCCAACATTATATCATTCGTTATATTGGAGTACCACTGTATAGTGAAATTCCTCATAATCGGAAACCCACTGCTGTACTATATTTCTATTGAACTGATAAGTGCGAAACAATGTCAGCCAGAAATGAATGAATGACAATTATCCCATTAGTTACCGTTGAGGCAGACGGCACCACGCAAGACATTTGTTTGCTATGATCATTTTACATATTATATTTTTATAAAAAAAACTGTCGCAAAACAACAAAAATTAATTAAGCTAGAACTATAAATTGTACACAATTTTCTTGACGAAATTTCCCTGTTTATCAGAGATAGTTTGAACGAAATATTATCAAAATAGTGTCCATGTGCGGTCATTAGAACGCTTTCATGTCCGCTTATGGGAATTGCTTTTATATAAAAGTAATAATGAAAACGTTATGTTCATGAAAATTGTCCAGTTATAGCGGGTGTCCGGCTATGAGGACTGAGGGAATTTTACTGCATTACATTGCTTAGTTGAACGAGTTTTTTGCTTTCGTTAATAATAAATAAATAATAATTGAAAATAATTTATAAAAAATACTCCCTTGTATAACGTAATCGCTACTTAGTTGTTCAAATACTAGTGAACTAGCAGTAACAAGTTTTTTTTAATGAAGAATGGGCAGATTTTCGTGTACACGGCTATATTTTATGTGGATATGTGAAATATCGTACGTCTATCGTTTAAATAGGGACAAATATTTGAATCAGTTTGTAAAACATTTATCAGCAACGTTAATGCTATTGTAGGAAATTGCTTAACGCTGATTGGTCAACGAATTCTCTACTTCATTCATTTACGAAGTTTGATTGGCCGCTTAGATCAGTAATTTGACTCTTTTGAAGGTGGAGCGGAGCATGCGCTACGTTAAAGCGTGAATTCTCTCCTTTTATATACTTATCAATATATGTATGTGGTGTAGTGATGATACAGAGAGCAAGCAAATATATAAATTTATATACATATGTACATATACGTACATATCTTATGTTAATTGTTATATAAGTATATAAATAAAACCACTTTAGTTTATACATATTGCTCGCTTAAGTCTTTTGATTTTAAAATGAACGAAACAAATACTTTTAGTTACATCCGCAAATATACAATATACGTTTTTTACCTATAAACATATGTACATACACATATATAATGGCATCACACATTAGTTTTGTGTCAGTTCGGTTGGGATATTGTGGAAGAACTAAACAAATACAAACTCGCTACGCACAGAATTGCCTTTCCGCGACTAAACTGAGCCTGCTTCAATCAAAATGTTTTAGGTTTTATTAGTTTAATAAAAATAATTGTAAATGTATATATGTACATACATATGTCGTTACAGTATAAATATTTCTTCTAAAATGGTTTATTATAGTAAAAGTGTTAATGTAGAATAGATAGGTTTTAAAGAGTAAATCTATATTATTAGCAGAATTATATCAATAATTACTGGTATTATAACAAAGTTTTAGTTCTATCTTTTAAAATCTATATTATTTGGGTACTCAAATTAAAACAAAAACCAAATGCTCTTCATATGTGAAAACGAAGAAAACATATTAGGAAACGCCAAGCATTCAAGAGTACTCAAGAACATGTTTTTATTATCAATTTTATGAAGATAGCTGACATTCTGATCGACATAATCAGCATAAAGTTTTCATTGTCGAAAAGCTTTACATTGTCGACGCTCACAACTTAGAAGCAATTTGCTTTTAAGGTGATTCTAATTTCTGAAAAATTATAATTTCTAGAAGTTTATTTGTATATGTATTATGTTCACTATTAATAAAACACAGGAAACAATGCAGTTCAACACAAATGACATGATCACGTTCAATACAACATATACATATGTAGATATGTATGGCTGTACAAAACAGATTCAATAAAATAAAACATACATAAAAATACATTTACCAAAAATATTTTTCTCGTTAAAATTAAAAAAAAATATAATGTGTTCTCAGTAAAAATAAAGATAATTGCGAAGATTTTCAAAGCTAAGATATAAATTACGAGTATAAAATGGACGCTTCAATCACCATTTTCAACACTTTTTACTTGATATATGTATAGTCAGTTTTATTTGTTTATTTTGAATCGGAAACATCAATATCGGAGAGCCAAAAGATCACTAACTTGCTTAGTAGAGAATAATTCACTGCATGTATAAATTATTAAATCATACACTTAAAACTTCAAATTTTTGATTTTAATTTCAAAGCGTTAATGTATTGCAAGCACTG
>NW_026038228.1:0-46413 GCF_023373825.1 Bactrocera dorsalis
TTTGTAGTACATATGCACTAAGTAGCCGATACCAAGTTGCGTAAAAATATGAACTATACATATTTATGCTAATTAGCTGTTTTGAGGTTATTGGAGTTGTCATATAGCCATAACGACAGTGTATTTGGAAAAATTTCACAATCTTATATTAAGGTGTAGAATCCATTTTTTAGTACATATACATTAAGCAATCGATACCAAGTTGCGTAAAAATATTAACTATACATATTTATGCTAATTAGCTGTTTTGAGGTTATTGGAGTTGCCACATAACCATAACGACAGTGTATTTGGAAAAATTTCACAATCTTATATTAAGGTGTAGAATCCATTTTTTAGTCCATATGCACTAAGTAATCGATACTGAGTTGCGTAAAAATATTAACTTTACATATTTATGCTAATTAACCCTTTTGAGGTTATTGGAGTTGTCATATAGCCATAACGACAGTGTATTTGGAAAAATTTCACAATCTTATATTAAGGTGTAGAATCCATTTTTTAGTACATATACATTAAGCACTCGATACCAAGTTGCGTAAAAATATGAACTATACATATTTATGCTAATTAGCTGTTTTGGGGTTTTTGGAGATGTCATATAGCCGTAACGACAGTGTATTTGGAAAAATTACACAATCTTATATTAAGGTGTAGAATCCATTTTTTAGTCCATATGCACCAAGCAATCAATACCAAGTTGCGTAAAAATATGATCTGTACATATTTATGCTAATTAACCGTTTTGAGGTTATTGGAGATGTCATATAGCCGTAACGACAGTGTATTTGGAAAAATTTCACAATCTTATATTAAGGTGTAGAATCGATTTTTTAGTACAGATGCACTAAGCAATCTATACCAAGTTGGTAGTTGTTGTTGAAGTGAGTTAGTGAAGAGACGTGTTTTTCTGGTGCTCCGTTTATGGCACCAAGTTCGGTAGGAAATAATTTAAAATTAGTTCCTAAGCGCGCGGAAATACACACAGTGTCCGCAACAACTCAACGAAAACAGAAATTGGAGCATCAAAAAGCTATAAAAGCGGTGAGTGTTAAAACACTTAATAAATATCTAGTTATTTGGGAGAAGGTTTCGCACAAAAGGGAAATCGCGAAGAGCGCATTTTCTTAGCTCTCCCTTTACATACCTACTTGGATCCCACAACCCACAATCCACACAAAGAGGAATTCTTGGGGATTACACCTTGAGGAATTTACGAGAAACAGCTGCACTAGCGGACTGCTATAGGAATAGCTGAGGAAATGTCAGCTAAACCTAAAGCAGCACATACCATTACTGGTACTAAGGAGGATCATAGTCCGTTCACAAGGAGCAATAAGACCCCCCGATCACCTGATCGACAATGCGCTCAGATGTTAAAAGTTGCTACACCAACTCCACAAGAAGTGACTCCAACAAACACTGTCTCGCACGATGTGACCGAATTAAATAGCGTCACAATGCCAACTAAAAAGGCTAGCGTAGCCGATCTGCCAATACAAGGCACCACTAGCAGCGAAAATGCAATAAGTGTGAGCGAAGGAGAGAGCACACTTATTGAGCTGGGCATACTGATAGAAGAGCTAATCGCGCTCACCCATGGCCAAAAACAAAGGCATGTTAAACAGCACATGCGTAACATAATTGATAAGATCTCGCAACTGCAAAAACAAGCAGTAGCAGAGGTTACAGAGTCGGCTACCCACCCAATCGCCCAGGTGAAAAGAGGTCGCAGCACTCTCACTGAAGAACCAATGGGGGAGGAGCAGACCCTACAACAAAACAAACGGTCATGCATCAATTCGCCAAAAACACGAGCAAGAACATGTTTAATTAGTCAGTTCAAACAATCAAAACTAAGTTCTCAAATGTTCGAAGCCACGGCAAAGCCGCCAACAAGAATATTAAGTACGCAGCTAGCAAAAGGGCCTGATAATAAGGCAACAACAAATAATCCAATGGAGGAACAGTGGAATGTAGTAGCAAAGAAAGCCAACCAGAAAGCAGCAAAATTACCAAAAACAAAACCACAAGCGATATTAATTTCAAAAAGTGGGGACCTTTCCTATGCGGAAATTCTAAGGAAAATCAAGTCCGACTCAGCGCTCAGCGGATTCGGAAATAACGTCACTAAGATACGTAAAACGCAAAATGGTGAAATGTTGCTACAACTAAGCGGAACTGCGATTCCAACCGACTCCCAGGAGAACATGAAGAAGTGTCTAGGGGATCAAGCCCACATTAAACTGCTGACCCAGGAGACCCTACTGGAGTGCAAAGACATTGATGAGGTTACAAGCAAGGAAGAAGTTCTTTACGCCCTGCGGAGAGAATTAGGTAACACTGAACTGCCGATCTCAACAATTAAGAACTTAAGAAAGTCCTATGGAGACACCCAAACAGCCCTCATTAAACTCCCAGTTGAGGCAGCTAGACAGCTTCTACTGACTAGAAGGCTGAAAGTTGGATGGGTAAATTGCCGTATTCGAGAATACAGACAACCACAGCGGTGCTTTAAATGTCTAGATTATGGACACACTGCAAAAACCTGCACAAATGAGGACAGGTCCAGACTCTGTAGAAGATGTGGCGAAGGGGAGCACCAGGCAAAGGACTGCAACAACAAGCCAAAATGTTTTCTCTGCCTGAAAGCCGGTTCAAAGGAAATTGATCACTTTACTGGAAGCGTCAGGTGCCCAGTATATAAGAAGGCAGCTCAGCAGATAACATGAGATTTCTACAACTGAACGCAAACCACTGTAAAGCGGCTCATGACTTACTAAAACAGTCAGTTGCCGAAAAGCAAATAGATGTGGTTCTACTAAGTGAACCATATAAAATCGGACAAGGCGTAACCTGGATAAGTGACGCTCAAAATAAAGCGGTTATATGGAAATGTAACCCTAACTATGCGCAACTGGAAGCACCCTTCTCTTCAGATTGTTTTGTCCGAACAACATCTAATAATATTAATATATATAGCTGCTACTTACCCCCTAGCCTCAACGACGAGGAATATCGTCGTATTATCGACAACCTAGTGGCCGATGCCAGATGCAAAACGAAAGTTATAATAGCTGGTGACTTTAATGCCTGGGCTATCGAGTGGGGATGCAAAAAAACCAACAGCAGAGGCAAAACCTTACTAGAAGCTTTTGCTTCTCTTGATCTGGAGCTTTTAAATGCTGGCAACCAACGCACATTTAACAAAGGTGGCCGACAATCTGTGATAGACGTAACGTTCGTACACTCGAGCTTAGTTCGCAAATCTCACTGGGAAATTAGTGATCATTACACTTTTAGCGATCACTATGCAATTATATTCGAAATAAATACCGCACACGAACGACAGCGTTTACCGACCCTAAAAAGAAGTAACTGGCGACCCACAACGTTCGACCCAGACCTTTTTGAAGAAGTCTTCATTCTAACTTCTCCTCTCGACAACCTGTTGTCGGCTAACGAAGCTGCTCACTCGATTATGAGCTGTATTAAGAGTGCATGCGATGCTTCCATGTCTAAGTTACCTCGACGCAAATACCATTCCCCAGTGTATTGGTGGAATGAGACGATCGCCAGGTTACGTAAAGAATGCCAGCAAGCAAGGCGAGTATACCAAAGGTCACGAGGTACACCTGTATACACCACTCTCCAAAAACACTTTGAGGAGAAAAGAAAACTACTAAAACAAGCAATTAAAAAAAGCAAACAGGAATGCTTCCTTAAACTGTGCGACGATGTCGAAAACAATGCTTGGGGACTCGCTTACAAAACGGTAATGGGGAAACTCCGCACTGGCGGGCAAATGCCAACCTCCCCCTCAACAATTGAGAGAATTGTCTCGGTCCTCTTCCCTATCCAACCCTCACTCCATCAGGAGATCGTGAGAGTACCACAAACACAGGTTATCCCGGCTGTTTCGAATGAAGAAGTCCGAGAAGCATGCAAACGGTTAAATCCATCTAAAGCCCCGGGACCAGATGGAATTCCGAATATAGTGTTCAAAACAGCGATTGATAGAAACGTAGACCCCTTCCGAACTATGTATAATACATGCATCCAGGAAGGCCGCTTTCCCACCATATGGAAAAGGCAAAACCTGATACTATTGCCGAAACCTAACAAACCTATGACCGAACCGTCCCACTTCCGGCCCCTTTGCATGTTAGACTCCGCTGGAAAGATCCTGGAGCGGATCATACACCAACGGCTAAATAAGGCAATCGACGATGCCGGTGGGTTATCACCCAACCAATTCGGATTCAGGAAGGCAAGATCCACAATTGCAGCTGTAAATTTAGCAAAGACCCTGGCTGAACGAGCTATAAGCGGGAAAAGATGGAAAGGAGGCACAATACAGTACTGTATGGTGGTAACCCTGGATGTAAAGAATGCCTTTAACTCGGCATCCTGGCACAGGATATTGAGCGCACTAAAAAGCTTCTCCGTGCCTCTATACCTTTATAACATAATAGTAAGCTATTTCGAGGATAGAACTTTGAGCTACAACACAAGTGAAGGCTCTAAAAAATATAAAGTCTCTGGTGGAGTACCCCAAGGATCTGTTCTTGGGCCGCTACTATGGAACGTCATGTACGATGGAGTGCTGCGACTAAAAGTACCCAAAAACGTGCATATTATTGGGTTCGCAGACGATATCGCTGTTGTGGTTATAGCAAAACATATACACGATATAGTTTCGATAACCAACAGAACAATACAATTAATAAGCGATTGGCTCGAAACTAACGGACTGAACCTAGCGGAGAGCAAGACCGAAGCGGTTCTCATTACTGGCAGAAAAGTCCGTGAAGTTGCCACGTTCAATATAAAGGGTGTAAGCATCACGACAAAACCGGCAATTAAATACTTGGGAATCATGCTTGATGCAAGGATGCCCTTTAAGGAACACTTAGCGTACACAGGCGAAAATGCTACAAAAGTGTGCAGAGCCTTGACCCGGCTAATGCTCAATATCCGTGGGCCAAAGCAAAACAGAAGACGACTATTAGCTGGTGTACTAAAGTCAGTCGCGCTGTACGGCGTCCAGGTATGGGGAAAAGCTCTAGAAATAAAATCATATCGCCGTGGCCTTTTTTCGATATATGCCACTTGCGCGCTAAGAGTATGTTCTGCGTTCCGCACAGTATCGGAAGATGCTGCTCTAGTTATTGCAGGCTTACACCCTTTAGACCTTCTGGCCAAGGAGATTCAATGCTGTACAAATGACAGGTTACCGCACAATACATTAAAACAAATAGCAAGGGCAGAGACAGTAGATCAATGGCAAAAAACGCTGGGAGGAAAGCGGAAACGGGCGGTGGACATTCCAACTGATCCCCAATGTCGAACCATGGTTAAATAGACAACACGGTGAGGTAGATTTCCACCCAACTCAAATTCTCACAGGACATGGCTGCTTCAAAGCATATTTAAAACGATTCGGGCACGAAAATAACGACACATGTGATTATTGCGGAGGCGATACCGTCGAAAATGTGGAACACACATTCTTCTATTGCCCAAAATATAATCAGGAGAGGCAACGCTTAAAAAATGCGTTTGGTGTAGACCCAACTCCCGATAACTTGGTGAGCCAAATGGTCGAATCGGTAGAGAAGTGGAAAGCTGCTTGCGAAGTAGCAGCCAGGGTTATGAAATCCCAACGTGCCAGCGAACAGCGGCGGAGAAGAGAGCTGTTAAATGTAACGGACAACCACGACCCAAACACACTAACATTGACGTGACGCGAAGGGTTGGCGACGAACAATGAACAAGGGGGGTTATCAGACCAACAGAGGTGGGGCCAAGTAAATGCAACTTGTAACTGAATGCATTTTGACCATCACGTACGCATGAGTGTCACTCAACCATCCTCCCAACGTAATGCTTGACGGTGGTACCGGGGGGAACGGTACAGGACGGTAAAAGGTTTAGTTTGGATTAAAGTTCCACACTGACTGGGGTCCAGGCTTTCGATGCTTCCTCCTCAACAAAAAAAAAAATCTATACCAAGTTGCGTAAAAATATGAACTATACATATTTATGCTAATTAACCGTTTTGAGGTTATTGGAGATGTCATATAGCCGTAACGACAGTGTATTTGGAAAAATTTCACAATCTTATATTAAGGTGTAGAATCCATTTTTTAGTACATATACATTAAGCACTCGATACCAAGTTGCGTAAAAATATGAACTATACATATTTATGCTAATTAACCGTTTTGAGGTTTTTGGAGTTGTCATATAGCCATAACGACAGTGTATTTGGAAAAATTTCACAATCTTATATTAAGGTGTAGAATCGATCTTTTAGTACAGATGCACTAAGCAATCTATACCAAGTTGCGTAAAAATATGAACTATACATATTTATGCTAATTAGCCGTTTTAAGGTTTTTGGAGTTATCATATAGCCATAACGACAGTGTATTTGGAAAAATTTCACAATCTTATATTAAGGTGCAGAATCGATTTTTTAGTACAGATGCACTAAGCACTCGATACCAAGCTGCGTAAAAATATGAACTATACATATTTATGCTAATTAGCTGTATTGAGGTTATTGGAGTTGTCATATAGCCATAACGACAGTGTATTTGGAAAAATTTCACAATCTTATATTAAGGTGTAGAATCGATTTTTTAGTACAGATGCACTAAGCAATCTATACCAAGTTGCGTAAAAATATGAACTATACATATATATGCTAATTAGCCGTTTTAAGGTTTTTGGAGTTATCATATAGCCATAACGACAGTGTATTTGGAAAAATTTCACAATCTTATATTAAGGTGTAGAATCGATTTTTTAGTACACATGCACTAAGCAATCGATACCAAGTTGCGTAAAAATATGAACTATACATATTTATGCTAATTAACCGTTTTGAGGTTATTGGAGATGTCATATAGCCGTAACGACAGTGTATTTGGAAAAATTTCACAATCTTATATTAAGGTGTAGAATCGATTTTTTAGTACAGATGCACTAAGCACTCGATACCAAGCTGCGTAAAAATATGAACTATACATATTTATGCTAATTAGCTGTTTTGAGGTTATTGGAGTTGTCATATAGCCATAACGACAGTGTATTTGGAAAAATTTCACAATCTTATATTAAGGTGTAGAATCGATCTTTTAGTACAGATGCACTAAGCAATCTATACCAAGTTGCGTAAAAATATGAACTATACATATATATGCTAATTAGCCGTTTTAAGGTTATTGGAGTTGTCATATAGCCATAACGACAGTGTATTTGGAAAAATTTCACAATCTTATATTAAGGCGGAGAATCGATATTTTAGTACACATGCACTAAGCAATCGATACCAAGTTGCGTAAAAATATGAACTATACATATTTATGCTAATTAACCGTTTTGAGGTTATTGGAGATGTCATATAGCCGTAACGACAGTGTATTTGGAAAAATTTCACAATCTTATATTAAGGTGTAGAATCGATTTTTTAGTACAGATGCACTAAGCACTCGATACCAAGCTGCGTAAAAATATGAACTATACATATTTATGCTAATTAGCTGTATTGAGGTTATTGGAGTTGTCATATAGCCATAACGACAGTTCATTTGGAAAAATTTCACAATCTTATATTAAGGTGTAGAATCGATCTTTTAGTACAGATGCACTAAGCAATCTATACCAAGTTGCGTAAAAATATGAACTATACATATATATGCTAATTAGCCGTTTTAAGGTTTTTGGAGTTATCATATAGCCATAACGACAGTGTATTTGGAAAAATTTCACAATCTTATATTAAGGTGTAGAATCCATTTTTTAGTACATATGCACTAAGCAATCGATACCAAGTTGCGTAAAAATATGAACTATACATATTTATGCTAATTAACCGTTTTGAGGTTATTGGAGTTGTCATATAGCCATAACGACAGTGTATTTGGAAAAATTTCACAATCTTATATTAAGGTGTAGAATCGATTTTTTAGTACATATGCACTAAGCAATCTATACCAAGTTGCGTAAAAATATGAACTATACATATTTATGCTAATTAACCATTTTGAGTTGTCACATAGCCATAACGACAGTGTATTTGGAAAAATTTCACAATCTTATATTAAGGTGTAGAATCCATTTTTTAAGTACATATGCACTAAGCAATCTATACCAAGTTGCGTAAAAATATGAACTATACATATATATGCTAATTAGCCGTTTTAAGGTTATTGGAGTTGTCATATAGCCATAACGACAGTGTATTTGGAAACATTTCACAATCTTATATTAAGTTGTAGAATAGATTTTTTAGTACATATGCACTAAGCAATCTATACAAAGTTGCGTAAAAATATGAACTATAAATATGTATGCTAATTAGGTGTTTTGAGGTTATTGGAGTTGTCATATAGCCGTAACGACAGTGTATTTGGAAAAATTTGACAATCTTATATTAAGGTGTAGAATCCATTTTTTAGTACATATGCACTAAGTAGCCGATACCAAGCTGCGTAAAAATATGAACTATACATATTTATGCTAATTAACCGTTTTGAGGTTATTGGAGATGTCATATAGCCGTAACGACAGTGTATTTGGAAAAATTTCACAATCTTATATTAAGGTGTAGAATCCATTTTTTAGTACATATGCACTAAGTAGCCGATACCAAGCTGCGTAAAAATATGAACTATACATATTTATGCTAATTAACCGTTTTGAGGTTATTGGAGTTGTCATATAGCCGTAACGACAGTGTATTTGGAAAAATTTCACAATCTTATATTAAGGTGTAGAATCCATTTTTTAAGTACATATGCACTAAGCAATCTATACCAAGTTGCGTAAAAATATGAACTATACATATTTATGCTAATTAACCGTTTTGAGGTTATTGGAGATGTCATATAGCCGTAACGACAGTGTATTTGGAAAAATTTCACAATCTTATATTAAGGTGTAGAATCGATTTTTTAGTACATATGCACTAAGTAATCGATACCAAGTTGCGTAAAAATATGAACTATACATATTTATGCTAATTAGGCTTTTTGAATTTATTGGAGTTGTCATATAGCCGTAACGACAGTGTATTTGGAAAAATTTCACAATCTTATATTAAGGTGAAGAATCCATTTTTTAGTACATATGCACTAAGTAGCCGATACCAAGCTGCGTAAAAATATGAACTATACATATTTATGCTAATTAACCGTTTTGAGGTTATTGGAGTTATCATATAGCCATAACGACAGTGTATTTGGAAAAATTTCACAATCTTATATTAAGGTGCAGAATCGATTTTTTAGTACAGATGCACTAAGCACTCGATACCAAGCTGCGTAAAAATATGAACTATACATATTTATGCTAATTAACCGTTTTGAGGTTATTGGAGATGTCATATAGCCGTAACGACAGTGTATTTGGAAAAATTTCACAATCTTATATTAAGGTGAAGAATCCATTTTTTAAGTACATATGCACTAAGCAATCTATACCAAGTTGCGTAAAAATATGAACTATACATATTGATGCTAATTAGGTGTTTTGAGGTTATTGGAGATGTCATATAGCCGTAACGACAGTGTATTTGGAAAAATTTCACAATCTTATATTAAGGTGTAGAATCGATTTTTTAGTACATATGCACTAAGCAATCGATACCACGTTGCGTAAAAATATGAACTATACATATATATGCAAATTAGCCGTTTTAAGGTTATTGGAGATGTCATATAGCCGTAACGATAGTGTATTTGGAAAAATTTCACAATGTTATATTAAGGTGTAGAATCCATTTTTTAGTACATATACATTAAGCAATCGATACCAAGTTGCGTAAAAATATGAACTATACATATTTATGCTAATTAGGCTTTTTGAATTTATTGGAGTTGTCATATAGCCGTAACGACAGTGTATTTGGAAAAATTTCACAATCTTATATTAAGGTGAAGAATCCATTTTTTAGTACATATGCACTAAGTAGCCGATACCAAGCTGCGTAAAAATATGAACTATACATATTTATGCTAATTAACCGTTTTGAGGTTATTGGAGTTATCATATAGCCATAACGACAGTGTATTTGGAAAAATTTCAAAATCTTATATTAAGGCGAAGAATCCATTTTTTAGTACATATACATTAAGCAATCGATACCAAGTTGCGTAAAAATATGAATTATACATATTTATGCAAATTAGCCGTTTTAAGGTTATTGGAGATGTCATATAGCCGTGACGATCGTGTATTTGGAAAAATTTCACAATGTTATATTAAGGTGTAGAATCGATTTTTTAGTACATATACATTAAGCAATCGATACCAAGTTGCGTAAAAATATGAACTATACATATTTATGCTAATTAGGCTTTTTGAATTTATTGGAGTTGTCATATAGCCGTAACGACAGTGTATTTGGAAAAATTTCACAATCTTATATTAAGGTGAAGAATCCATTTTTTAGTACATATGCACTTAGTAGCCGATACCAAGCTGCGTAAAAATATGAACTATACATATTTATGCTAATTAACCGTTTTGAGGTTATTGGAGTTGTCATATAGCCGTAACGACAGTGTATTTGGAAAAATTTCACAATCTTATATTAAGGTGTAGAATCGATTTTTTAGTACATATGCACTAAGTAATCGATACCACGTTGCGTAAAAATATGAACTATACATATATATGCAAATTAGCCGTTTTAAGGTTATTGGAGATGTCATATAGCCGTGACGATAGTGTATTTGGAAAAAATTCACAATGTTATATTAAGGTGTAGAATCCATTTTTTAGTACATATACATTAAGCAATCGATACCAGGTTGCGTAAAAATATGAACTATACATATTTATGCTAATTAGGCTTTTTGAATTTATTGGAGTTGTCATATAGCCGTAACGACAGTGTATTTGGAAAAATATCACAATCTTATATTAAGGTGAAGAATCCATTTTTTAGTACATATGCACTAATTAACCGTTTTGAGGTTATTGGAGTTATCATATAGCCATAACGACAGTGTATTTGGAAAAATTTCACAATCTTATATTAAGGTGCAGAATCGATTTTTTAGTACAGATGCACTAAGCACTCGATACCAAGCTGCGTAAAAATATGAACTATACATATTTATGCTAATTAACCGTTTTGAGGTTATTGGAGATGTCATATAGCCGTAACGACAGTGTATTTGGAAAAATTTCACAATCTTATATTAAGGTGAAGAATCCATTTTTTAAGTACATATGCACTAAGCAATCTATACCAAGTTGCGTAAAAATATGAACTATACATATTGATGCTAATTAGGTGTTTTGAGGTTATTGGAGATGTCATATAGCCATAACGACAGTGTATTTGGAAAAATTTCACAATCTTATATTAAGGTGTAGAATCGATTTTTTAGTACAGATGCACTAAGCACTCGATACCAAGTTGCGTAAAAATATGAACTATACATATTTATGCTAATTAACCGTTTTGAGGTTATTGGAGATGTCATATAGCCATAACGACAGTGTATATGGAAAAATTTCACAATGTTATATTAAGGTGTAGAATCGATTTTTTAGTACATATACATTAAGCAATCGATACCAAGTTGCGTAAAAATATGAACTATACATATTTATGCTAATTAGGCTTTTTGAATTTATTGGAGTTGTCATATAGCCGTAACGACAGTGTATTTGGAAAAATTTCACAATCTTATATTAAGGTGAAGAATCCATTTTTTAGTACATATGCACTAAGTAGCCGATACCAAGCTGCGTAAAAATATGAACTATACATATTTATGCTAATTAACCGTTTTGAGGTTATTGGAGTTGTCATATAGCCATAACGACAGTGTATTTGGAAAAATTTCAAAATCTTATATTAAGGCGAAGAATCCATTTTTTAGTACATATACATTAAGCAATCGATACCAAGTTGCGTAAAAATATGAATTATACATATTTATGCAAATTAGCCGTTTTAAGGTTATTGGAGATGTCATATAGCCGTGACGATCGTGTATATGGAAAAATTTCACAATGTTATATTAAGGTGTAGAATCGATTTTTTAGTACATATACATTAAGCAATCGATACCAAGTTGCGTAAAAATATGAACTATACATATTTATGCTAATTAGGCTTTTTGAATTTATTGGAGTTGTCATATAGCCGTAACGACAGTGTATTTGGAAAAATTTCACAATCTTATATTAAGGTGAAGAATCCATTTTTTAGTACATATGCACTTAGTAGCCGATACCAAGCTGCGTAAAAATATGAACTATACATATTGATGCTAATTAGGTGTTTTGAGGTTATTGGAGTTGTCATATAGCCATAACGACAGTGTATTTGGAAAAATTTCACAATCTTATATTAAGGTGTATGTTGAATATATAATATAAACTCTGGCAACACTCGTATGTTCGAATATTCTAAGTCAGTACTTTTCTATTTTATTGAATACCGAAACTCTGTCTATACAAAATTAATTGCTAATAAACTGTCGTTGAATAAACATCGTTGAACAAACATCGTCGGCTTTCAATTTATTTCGTCAACAGGTTATGGGCCCAGGCCAAACGCAGGCTGGGCAGTAACAACGCGGATAATTGTAAAACGTTACAGATAGTGCCGTGAAATAAATTAAGCAAACCGTGAACAGTTTTTTGCGAAAAATCGTAGGTGTAGTAATGACTGAAAAAATGAATTTCAACATCGAAAAACTAGACGCTTGCAATTATGACACTTGGTGTCTGCAAATGCGTAGTGTTCTTGTGCATCAAGATTTGTGGCCAGTGGTTTCCGAAGAGTTAAAGGAAACAGCGGAGAATAGGGCAGAATGGTTGGTGAAAAACAATAAAGCGATCGCAACTATAATGTTGTGTGTAAAAGCAACCAGCCTTAATCACATAAAAAAGTGTACAACAGCGCCACAAGTGTGGAGAGCGCTAAAAGATTTAAACAAATCAAGTGGTCCCGTACGAAAAGTCTCACTGTTTAAGAGGCTGATTGGTCTACGAATGTCTGAGGGCGAAGATGTGCGCGAGCATATGAATACATTTTCAAAAATTGTCGACGAGTTGGCAGAAGTAACCATCGAGTTACAAGAAGAGCTATTGGTAATCATGCTGTTGGCAAGCTTACCTGGAAGTTACGAGAACTTTGTAGTAGCATTGGAAGCAAGGGATAATTTGCCAAAATTGGACGCGTTGAAAATAAAAGTAACGGAAGAAGGCGAGCGTCGCAGAGACAACTGTACAGACGCGAGCCATAACGGTTTCGAAAACACACAAGCATGCGCTGCACGCGCAATTTCAAAGAAATACAACGAAACCAAAACGCTTAGTAACAATCGCAGCGATGGAGAAAGAACGAGTGCGCAAACCGAACACAGTAGGAGCAAAGCGAAGCGCAACTTCAAATGCTTCAACTGCGGTAAGAAGCGGCATTATGCGGCACAGTGCAGAGAAGAGAAGGCAAAGGAGAAATCGTTAGCAATTTTTGCGGAGGCAAAGCGGCAGCAGCAGAATTCTAACGTTTGGTGTATCGACAGCGGCGCGACGTCGCATATGTGTACAGATGAACACTTATTTGTGCGAATGAACGAGCATAGCGAAAGAATAGAATTAGCAGGAAAATACTCCGTTGATGCCAAAGGCATTGGCGACGTTGTTGTAAAAACGTCTGGTTGGAATTTTAAACTGACGAAATGTTTGTATGTACCAGATTTGCAAATGAACTTTATATCAATACCAAAAATTGATGAGAAAGGGTTTAAAGCAACATTCGAAAATGGTTGTGCAGTAGTGCGAGATAAAGAAGACAATTCTATTATATTTAAAGCAAATAAAGAAAATAGTTTGTATGTAATACGAGACAAAATACAGTCGTGTAATTTAACTAGAGCCGAAAATACTGTAATGTGGCATAATAGATATGGGCATATTAATTTTCGAAGCCTAAGTGAACTTTCAAATAAAAACATTGTGAATGGAATAGATTCGGTATCAAATGCAAACGATATTGTGTGTGTGTCATGCGTTAAGAGCAAAATATGAGGGCTAACTATAATGTGAATAAGCTAGCTTAAGCCAGCGTAAGCAACTGTCCGAATACACACAAATTGTATGTTGCAACTATAATGTGCATAACATCAAGTTTCGTTAAGTTTTGTCAAACGTCATTTGCTTAAGCAAAATGCGAAACTGATCGCATGTTCCGTACGGAATCAGCTGTTTTCGCTTTTTGTCAACAGATACATCATTTTGAATTTGAAGATGTAGGACGGCGAATATTTTATACAAAGTTTAGTCGAAAATACTGAAAAAAGAAATGTTTTTACGACAGAAAAGATGCATTTTATTTCCATCGCGTGTATATAAAAAAATATATGTGGTCAATCCCCTTCATTTCTAGGAATCGTACAACAAAACCATCCTACCTCTCTTCCTGTTTATTTCCCTCACTGAACATGACCGAACTCTTCTTTTTAATTTCACTAATTTTTGTTAATATGCATATTCCGTCTAACAGAGAAGTAAGCATTTTAATTGTTTTTAAATATTTTAATTTTCTAGTCATTTTTGCAAAATCCAGACGAAATATAAAATCAAAACACGAATTGTTTATTGACCATTTTCTCTTCTGCATGTAAGCACATTATAGTCATTCAAAAGTCTACTCTCCGTTCCTTATGCATTTAACAGGCTTTTCGTTAATTTTTTGACAGTAACATACGGCTGCATATGCATATTATAGTTAGGCCTATGCTCTCAACCGTTTGTGGCTTCAGAAAATCGTGCAAAAAAAATTTTAGACTTGGTGCATTCGGATGTTTGTGGTCCGTTTAGTACGCAATCGCACGGTGGGTCACGATATTTTCTGACCTTTATAGACGATAAATCGAGGTCGGTGTTTGTATATTTTTTGAAAACAAAAGACCGCAAGTCATATACAGGCTATGCATTTTTCTTTGGTGGCAGCGTTTTTAGTTGGGAGTCTAGAAAGCAACCAACAGTGGCTTTGAGCAGCACGGAAGCCGAGTATATGGCGCTCTCGGCAGCAGCGAAAGAATCTGTTTATTTAAATAAGTTGTGGACAGAAATGCAAATGTACGATAAGGGTGGTTCGATCGTGATCAACGGTGACAATTTGAGCGCGATGAGCTTAGTAAAAAATCCCGTTTATCATGCTCGTAGTAAGCACAGAGACATTAAATTTCATCATATAAGAGATGTTTACAATAATAATGAAATTGAATTAAAGTATTGTCCAAGTAATGCTATGGTAGCTGATGTATTAACGAAAAATTTAAAAAAGGTTAATCATTGTAAATTTACAGAGATCTTGGGGCTAAAATAGTAATAAAGAAATATTTGTGTAAATATGTAAAACATACAATTGTTGAGGAGGAGTGTTGAATATATAATATAAACTCTGGCAACACTCGTATGTTCGAATATTCTAAGTCAGTACTTTTCTATTTTATTGAATACCGAAACTCTGTCTATACAAAATTAATTGCTAATAAACTGTCGTTGAATAAACATCGTTGAACAAACATCGTCGGCTTTCAATTTATTTCGTCAACAGTGTAGAATCGATTTTTTAGTACATATGCACTAAGTAATCGATACCACGTTGCGTAAAAATATGAACTATACATATATATGCAAATTAGCCGTTTTAAGGTTATTGGAGATGTCATATAGCCGTGACGATAGTGTATTTGGAAAAATTTCACAATGTTATATTAAGGTGTAGAATCCATTTTTTAGTACATATACATTAAGCAATCGATACCAAGTTGCGTAAAAATATGAACTATACATATTTATGCTAATTAGGCTTTTTGAATTTATTGGAGTTGTCATATAGCCGTAACGACAGTGTATTTGGAAAAATTTCACAATCTTATATTAAGGTGAAGAATCCATTTTTTAGTACATATGCACTAAGTAGCCGATACCAAGCTGCGCAAAAATATGAACTATACATATTTATGCTAATTAACCGTTTTGAGGTTATTGGAGTTATCATATAGCCATAACGACAGTGTATTTGGAAAAATTTCACAATCTTATATTAAGGTGAAGAATCCATTTTTTAGTACATATACATTAAGCAATCGATACCAAGTTGCGTAAAAATATGAACTATACATATTTATGCTAATTAGGCTTTTTGAATTTATTGGAGTTGTCATATAGCCGTAACGACAGTGTATTTGGAAAAATTTCACAATATTACATTAAGGCGTAGAATCGATTTTTTAGTACGTATGCACTAAGTAACCGATCCCAAGTTGCGTAAAAATATGAACTATACATATTTATGCTTATTAGCCATTTTGAGGTTATTGGAGATGTCATATAGCCATAACGACAGTGCGTTTGGAAAAATTTCGCAATCTTATATTAAGGTGTAGAATCGATTTTTTAGTACATATGCACTAAGTAACCGATCCCAAGTTGCGTAAAAATATGAACTATACATATTTATGCTAATTAGCTGTTTTGAGGTTCTTGGAGATGTCATATAGCCATAACGACAGTGTATTTGGAAAAATTTCACAATCTTATATTAAGGCGTAGAATCGATTTTTTAGTACATATGCACTAAGCAATCTATACCAAGTTGCGTAAAAATATGAACTATACATATTTATGCTAATTAACCGTTTTGAGGTTATTGGAGTTGTAATATAGCCATAATGACAGTGTATTTGGAAAAATTTCACAATCTTATATTAAGATGTAGAATCCATTTTATGTTAATTAGCTGTTTTGAGGTTATTGGAGTTGTCATATAGCCATAACGACAGTGTATTTGGAAAAATTTCACAATCTTATATTAAGATGTAGAATCCATTTTTTAAGTACATATGCACTAAGCAATCTATACCAAGTTGCGTAAAAATATGAACTATACATATTTATGCTAATTAACCGTTTTGAGGTTATTGGAGTTGTAATATAGCCATAACGACAGTGTATTTGGAAAAATTTCACAATCTTATATTAAGGCGTAAAATCCATTTTTTAGTACATATGCACTAAGCAATCTATACCAAGTTGCGTAAAAATATGAACTATACATATTTATGCAAATTAGCCGTCTTGAGGTTATTGGAGATGTCATATAGCCAGAGAACGTATATTTACAGAGAAGGTCCACCGCGTTGCCAAATTGGGGGATATTTCAATTTTGGGACATTTACTGTTTTGGATGAGCGTGTTTCACCACAGAAAATTATTAGCGTGTTTCACCACTTTTCATTGCCCCTGATGTCAATAACAGAACTGAGAGTTGTTAGAGCCAATGAGAAAAATATGTTAATATATATAAAAGAGAGCCAATGTACGTTAAAGCTAATATAAACATATACATTTTTTTATATGCAGGTGTTTTCTGGTTGGTGGAAAAGTTCTTGTATTCTATGTATGTATGTACATATATATATGCAAGTATTTGGTTTTCTTCTAATCCTAATATACATATTTGGGTGGGGAAATTGCGCCAAAAATGAAAGTTGAAAAAGAAATCGTCAACGGAATTTTAGTTCTGATAGAATTTTGTTGAGAGAAGTTTAGCTCGGTCGCCAAATCGTTTTTTAAGTGTTTTTAATAGTTTTTATATAATTTTCATTAAAATGGCTAATGTAAGGAAGTGTCGCGTTCGCGAGTGTGAGACAGAATCTTCCGGAAGATTCTTCTCATTCCCTAAAATAGAGGAGGAGTTCCTGAAGTGGGTGGAGAATTTATGAATCCCACCAACGCAGGATTTACCCACCCGCAATGCATTTGTATGCTTTAAGCACTTTGAACAAAGTGCTGTGGGTGTGAAAAAGTTGAAGGCACATGCTGTGCCCACTCTCAATCTTGGTAAGTGATGTTTTTTTAAATTTAAAAAGTGCATGAGTTTTAATTTGTAAATACATATATACATATGTATAAGTATGTACATATCGCTCATTTATATGAAAAGTGTCATACATAAGTTGTTTTTAAGAATATGGAAAACAGCATAAATTTATTGAATAAACTAGTGAAGTGTAGTAAAATATTTTATTTGGCATAAACGTTGTTTGTGAAAAATATAAAGAAATTTTGATGCCCTGAAATATCTCGTGTTCGATATAAAAATCCTGTGTTCACGTAAATGAGCGATATATGTATGTATGTACGTACATGCATATTAACATACATACATACATAAGTGTACATAATAATATAAGTGTTTTAAATTCATTAGTTATGATGCAACTAAAATTTATAAATTGTTTAAATTATACACATTTTCTTTAGATTACACGCCATGTTTTAGTTAAAAAGAACTTATTGGTTTTTTTTCATAACAATTTTATTTAAAACGATAAATTGATATTTTAGTCACGAAATATTTGACAAAGTCATTAAACTAAATATCGGCGAGACTCCAATGACGAAGATGGTTTGTGGGGGTTTGCAATCGCGTTGAACGGGATCGTATATGGGGCTTAACTCATTTAAAATTAAATAAAAATAAATATTTTTCTAGACATACATATAAAGAATATGATAATATTATTAAATTTATGTGCATGTGTGCAGGGGCCCGTGGATCCGCGCATGCATGTGTGTATGTATGTTACCTATTATTTTAACATACATATGTTGTGTGACCTTGGGTTTGTTTTCATATGCGTACATTTACAAACATTGTTTTGTATGACAATGCATTTCATGTTCAATATACAAGTTAAGCTTTCTCTCGTTGAAAAAGCTAAAAAAAATCAAAATTGTTTTCGCGTTTGCGTTTAACAACGGTGCTGCATGGATGGCAGCGCGACCGCGTTACATAGATATTATAGTTATATATTTAAACATAAATATTAGTGGACATGCAGTCCACAGTTTTTATATACAATTTCTTATCTTTAAAATTATATTTAAATTTTAATTAATTTTATATATACGTATATTTTACAATTTATTTAAATTTTTTTTATGTACATAAATAGGATATGACGAACCCCCTAAGCATTTGTGGACGGTTCCATTGTCGATTCGAAGATGCTGCATTTCTAATTGCGTTAACAAGCAGAAAACGCTGTACAAATTTCCGAAAGAGAAAGATGTTCGGGAAAGTTGGGCAAAGGCTTGCAACTTAGTTGTGTCACCTTCCGATAGTCTTTTTATTTGTCGAAGCCATTTCGATTCGCAGTACGTTACCAAATTCAAACTATTGCCTGGGGCTTTTCCCTGTTTCAGATTAGGTTCAGCACTAAGTCGTAGCTCATCTAGTGCTGACTCTAGTTGGGTGTGCCCGCCCGTTTCTAATACTTATGGTCGTCATAAGGTAGCTGTAGGCAGTAAAGAAGAGAAGGACGACATAACTTTGAGGGAATTCGAAGAATATTCAATTTTAGAAGAAAGGAGATTAGAATTAGAACCCCAAAATAACGACGTAGGTTATGCATTAGATAGTCGTGAACGATTTGCTCGATCGGCACGTTACTATCAAAGTAATGCGCTTAAATTGAATAATAAAATCAAAGAGTTAGAGGGTATAATTAAAGACTTGGAAAAAAGGTATCAAGACCTTAGTAAATGTGCAATAGTTGCGGATGTAAATTCAAGCAAAGATGCTGTAACATTCGCTAGGATGATCGTCACGAAGCGCACTACTTTCAGTGACGAAGAAAGGGCATTGGCACAAAATATTAATTACATGTCCAATAAATCCTATAATTTTATGCGTGACGATTTAGGTTTCGCTTTACCAAGCAAGAGCTCTCTTTTGCGATGGCGCCCCATAAAGTATGTTGTCCCTGGGTTCGATGCCAATGTCTTGGGAAATTTAGAAAAAATTACAAAAAAAATGTCCGTTTTAGAGCGAAATTGCGTTCTATTATTTGATGAAATATCAATTAAGACCGACCTAACATACAATAGAGTTAGAGATGTTATTGACGGGTTTGTGGATTATGGGGAAGGCCATCGTGAAATGAAATTAGGTAGTAAGTGTTGTTTTTTCATGATAAAAGGGTTGAGTTCCAATTGGAAATATGTGTTTTCATATTATATTTCCAAAAATGGACTTCCTACATTCAAATTAAAAGAAATTTTGAATAAGAACATCACAGCACTAAAGTCAATTGGTCTAAACGTAAAAGCTTTAGTCTGTGATCAAGGGCCCTCTAATATTGCAGTTATGAATTCTTTAGCTATTTCTGAAGAAAACCCTTTTTATTTGCACGAAGATTCCAAGATATATTGTTTATATGACTATTGCCATCTTATTAAGTCCGTCCGAAACACATTTATGAAATATGATATTTCAACCCCAGATGGAATAGCCAGCTTTAAAGTTATAAAAAAACTTTACTCGATCGATCAGGACAATACATGTTTCAAGATATGTCCAAAACTCACAGAGGCCCACGTATATCCTAGTTGTTTCGAAAAAATGTCCGTAAAACGTGCAACCCAAGTTCTGAGCAATTCGGTTGCGGCTGGCATAGAAATGACCGATAGCCAAAATTTATTCGGCTCCGACGAATATGTATTAAAATGTGCAAAGCCTACGCAGCTATTTGTTAAAAAAATGAATGATCTATTCGATGATCTAGACTGCAAGAATTTTGTTTCAAAAAATCCCTTAAAATGTCCGCTATTGAAAAACGACTCCGGGAAGGTCCAACGCCTCTTTGATTATATTAAGTATTTGAAATCATTAAAACTTCCGAACATGGCTTACAGTAAGTGTATAGGTGGGTTCTGTTCCACAATTGTTGGAATGATTCAGTTGAGCCAAGAATTATTCAGGGAACAAAAGGAATTAAGTTTTATATTGCTTGGGAAACTGAATCAAGACGCGTTGGAAAATTTTTTTTATAGGGTCCGGGCTAGCCAGGGTATCAATACCCATCCGTCTGCCAATGAGATACAGTATATAGAAGCTCGTTTAATTTCGATGAAAAGTTTGAGGCAAAATTTTCAAGATAAGGGGGCTAATTGTGAGGATGATGTCGATATAAATTTAGACTGGAACTTAGGCCCCGAAGATCGTCATCTCGAAGTAGAGGGAGTCGAACATGAATCTGAGCAACTCGACCTGGAATCGTTTATTATTCCAGACGAAAACTTTGTTGAAGAGGACGACACAGCTGACGTCCAGATCAAGCGGTATTATACAGGCTATGGTATTTACCAGAAAATTTTGTGTAAAATTTATTGCAAAAAATGCGCTATGGCAATGACGAAGACACAAAGTGATTTATCGCTTTATTCGGAGGCCCTAATCAAAGCGAAAAATTATAAGGATGACGCGGATTTAAGGCTAGTCAATCCAAGTGATAGGGTCTTCGAAGTGTGTCGACTGCAGATGATGTGGTACGTCAACCTTTTCAACAAATATGCTTATTGTTCAAATGTTCGTAGTCTGATGTTGTCCGCAATTAAAGAAAAAACGGAAAATGTTTTTCCTGAGTGGTTTGACCCAACCGATGAGTGTTTTACTCATAAAATTAAGTTGTTAGAATACTTGGTAACGGTACTGTTATTCAAAAACTCGAAATGGTTAGTAAAAGAAGAATAATGAACGACATCGGAAGCGCGATGCTAAACAAAAAAACTTAAGTAAGTTGCAAGTCAATACCGTTTGATTTAAGAACATCTTCCTTTTGGGTGAGTAATGAATTCATTGAAAATACATATTTACTTTTTTTAATATTTAGCAATTTATTCTATTTAGAGGTTTTTTTATTTTCAGCGTTTTCTTCTATTTTCAGGTTTATCTTGTTGTATTTTCAGGTACTTTTTTCTTCTTATTTTTCTCTTTTTTCAGCTTTGCAACTGAGCTAAGCTTTTTTAAACACAAATGTTGTTTCCATCTTGTTTAAGTGCAACATTTGTTTTTAAAAAAGCAAGTGAAATTCAATGACTTTTTTTATATATTAAGTCGTGTGAGAAATTTCCATTTCAAATGGATAATTTCGTAATTCTGCATTATAATTTTTTTAACATTTTAAACTTGCTTATACATTTTATAAAAAATCTTTAAAATGTTAATTTTAAATAACAATGAATCAATAAAATTTGCATATAAGTATATTCTGAAAACAATAACCTTGACTTAGATTTGTTTAAACTTACATACATAGATACATGCAGATATCGCATATGGGCAAGTGCGAAATCAACCCTTATTCATATACAACGTGGCATGCGTAAATGGAAAAAAGCCAACAGATCATATACTTATGAAAGTGCACATGCGTGTACAAAAACATATCTCCGTTGTCACGAAAATCAATGGCCGAAGCTCACGTTTTGTCGAAGAGTCAATGTGTCGAACGACTGACGCGACGAATAGGCGTCACAACATTGTGTTATTGTCCAAGCTGTGCCGAAAAAACAAACGAGCGAACGCCAACCGTCGCCGCTTCCCTTGCCTCTACAACAGCTTCGCCAACAAACTTGCGTAAATATGTATGAAGATGTATGAGCTTGCATACATATCGACGCAGATTTTTGCGAGCCACGGAAAAATATTTTAGATTTGGCAAATATTTTAAATCGACGAGAACTTTGTAGCCACTTTTTGTCACTCCTTTCTGTGTTTCGCGAGTTTGCGGGGTTGTCAGTTTTCCATCAGTACAAATATCAGAAATTGTTCAATTTATGATTTTTAGCTTTTGCCATCGTCGCGAAAAGACGCTTGTCGGCAAAGCCATGATCGGGGAGACGCAATGGTGTTTGCTTTTATGAATGAAGAAAGTGTGCCTGTTGAAAGTACGCTTGCGTTCATGAATGAAAATGTTGTTGTTGCGTATTGTACTATAAATTTAGGCATTGGCTATTTTGCTGCTATATTGAATTGTGACGCTGCTGATGCTTTTCGAGACGATTGTTGTCTTTTGTTGGTGACATATTTACATGTGTATGCCCATGTATGTATGTATGAAGATTTGTGTATACATTATTTGCTCGGCAATATGTACATGTACATATACAGGGTAGGCCATTTAAAGTTGACCCATCTGGCAACGCTGTAACTTTTAACAACGCTGACAAATCGGCTAATGTCATACCGCGTTAGCAGCGTCATTCGAAGACAATTTATACCATGGAACAGTACACTCCAAAAGAACGCGCTGAAATTGTTCAGCTTTATATTCAAAATAACTTTTCAATTGTGTTAACTCAACGTGCGTTTCGCAAAAAAAATAAAGTGAAAAGTGCTCCAGTTAAGAACACAATTAAGTCTTTATACGCAAAATTTGTGAACACCGGTAATCTCAGTAATGCCAGTCATGCATCCAGACAACGCACAAGACGTTCTGATGAAAATATCGAAGCTGTACGAGCCAGTATTGAGGAGACTCCATTGACATCGAGTTATCGCCGCTCTCAGGAATTAGACATCTCTCGCACCACTCTCCGACGCATAATTCATAAAGATTTGAAGATGTTTCCATATAAAATTCAAATGGCACAAAAACTAAACCCAGCTGATTATCCGCGACGCCTTAATTTTGGCAAATGGGCCATCGAAATGGCTGAAAACGAACTTGACTTTTGGCGAAAACTCATCATGTCAGACGAGGCACATTTCTCGTTGAATGGAGGCGTAAACAAGCAAAATTGCCGATTTTATGCCACCGAAAATCCTCAATTAATTGAAGAACAGCCTCTTTACGACCAAAAAGTAACAGTTTGGTGCGGTGTTTGCGCGAATATGATCGTCGGACCGTATTTTTTCGAAGACGATGATGGAGCCACGACAACAGTCAATGGTGAGCGTTATCGAGCCATGATAACGGATTTTGTGATACCCATTATTCGCGAAAATGACATGGATAACTTCTGGTTTCAACAGGACGGGGCTACATGCCATACAGCTCGACCAACAATCAATTTATTGCGACCATTTTTCCCCGGGCGATTGATATCGAAAAATGGTGATGTTGACTGGCCACCGAGATCACCAGATTTGACGCCACCAGACTTTTATTTGTGGGGTTATTTGAAATCCAAGGTATACGCTAATAAGCCAAAGACCTTAGCTCAACTGAAAGCCAACATTCGACGTGAAACAGCCGCCATATCATCCGAAACATTGGCCAAAGTCATGGAAAATGTCCAAAAAAGAGTGCATTTAGCTGTCAAAGCTAAAGGTGCCCATTTACGCGATCTAATTTTTAAATATTAGCTGAAACAAATCCCCTTGGACCAAAATAAATTATTTTTGAAATGAACAATAAACATTGTTTTCTTTTGTTCTTTTTTTTTAGAAACAAATGGGTCAACTTTAAATGGCCTACCCTGTATGTATATATTTACATATAGATTAGTGCGTGCACATTGTGCTTGTTTATAAACGTATAATGTGCAACACATAAAGCGCACACATATATATATATATCATATTTAAATTATAAAAAGTATGATTTATGTACATACATATACATATATTACTAGTTTTTTCATATATTATTATAGTGTTTTACACAGAAACGTATATGTATGTACATATTATACGCATATCAAATGTACATACATATGTACGTATACATGTCTACTATATCAAGCATAGGATATAATTAAAAAGTAATCAATTTGTGAAAAATAGTTTTCAAATCAATTCATATATTTACATACTTAATTGCACATAAACGCATAAAAATATAATATAAGCCGGCCGGCCGGCATGCCGCTGTAAAATCGAAGTAAGTCTCTGAGTATATTTTTCATTCAATGCTTTCTCTGGCTCAACTTTGTTCTCTGGGCACTGTTAAAATTTCTCCTTCTGAGCTAGCTGTGGTGAAACACGCTCATCGCATTTTGTTAGCTTTTGACAGTTCACACGCTGGTCCGTTGTTGGACCTTCTCTGTAAATATACGTTCTCTGATATAGCCATAACGACAGTGTATTTGGAAAAATTTCACAATCTTATATTAAGATGTAGAATCGATTTTTTAGTACAGATGCATTAATCACTCGATACCAAGTTGCGTAAAAATATGAACTATATATATTTATGCTAATTAACCGTTTTGAGGTTTTTGGAGTTATCATATAGCCATAACGACAGTAAATTTGGAAAAATTTCACAATCTTATATTAAGGTGTAGAATCGATTTTTTAGTACATATGCACTAAGAAATCGATACCAAGTTGCGTAAAAATATGAACTATACATATTTATGCTAATTAACCGTTTTGGGGTTATTGGAGTTGTCATATAGCCATAGCGACAGTGTATTTGGAAATGTTTGACAATCTTATAAACATTAAGGTGTAGAATCGATTTTGAATTACATATGCAGTAAGTAGTCGATACCAAGTTGCGTAAAAATATGAACTGTACATATTTATGCTAATTAACCGTTTTGAGGTTATTGGAGTTGTCATATAGCCATAACGACAGTGTATTTGGAAAAATTTCACAATCTTATATTAAGGTGTAGAATCCATTTTTTAGTACATATACATTAAGCACTCGATACCAAGTTGCGTAAAAATATGAACTATATATATTTATGCTAATTAACCGTTTTGAGGTTATTGGAGTTGTCATATAGCCATAACTACAGTGTATTTGGAAAAATTTCACAATCTTATATTAAGGTGTAGAATCCATTTTTTAGCACACATACACTAAGCAATCGATACCAAGTTGCGTAAAAATATGAACTATATATATTTATGCTAATTAGCTGTTTTGAGGTTTTTGGAGATGTCATATAGCCGTAACGACAGTGTATTTGGAAAAATTTCACAATCTTATATTAAGGTGTAGAATCGATTTTTTAGTCCATATGCACTAAGCAATCGATACCAAGTTGCGTAAAAATATGAACTATACATATTTATGCTAATTAACCGTTTTGGGGTTATTGGAGTTGTCATATAGCCATAGCGACAGTGTATTTGGAAATGTTTGACAATCTTATAAATATTAAGGTGTAGAATCGATTTTGAATTACATATGCAGTAAGTAGTCGATACCAAGTTGCGTAAAAATATGAACTGTACATATTTATGCTAATTAACCGTTTTGAGGTTATTGGAGTTGTCATATAGCCATAACGACAGTGTATTTGGAAAAATTTCACAATCTTATATTAAGGTGTAGAATCCATTTTTTAGTACATATACATTAAGCACTCGATACCAAGTTGCGTAAAAATATGAACTATATATATTTATGCTAATTAACCGTTTTGAGGTTATTGGAGTTGTCATATAGCCATAACTACAGTGTATTTGGAAAAATTTCACAATCTTATATTAAGGTGTAGAATCCATTTTTTAGTACATATACATTAAGCAATCGATACCAAGTTGCGTAAAAATATGAACTATACATATTTATGCTAATTAACCGTTTTGAGGTTTTTGGAGTTATCATATAGCCATAACGACAGTAAATTTGGAAAAATTTCACAATCTTATATTAAGGTGTAGAATCGATTTTTTAGTACATATGCACTAAGCAATCGATACCAAGTTGCGTAAAAATATGAACTATACATATTTATGCTAATTAACCGTTTTGGGGTTATTGGAGTTGTCATATAGCCATAGCGACAGTGTATTTGGAAATGTTTGACAATCTTATAAATATTAAGGTGTAGAATCGATTTTGAATTACATATGCAGTAAGTAGTCGATACCAAGTTGCGTAAAAATATGAACTGTACATATTTATGCTAATTAACCGTTTTGAGGTTATTGGAGTTGTCATATAGCCATAACGACAGTGTATTTGGAAAAATTTCACAATCTTATATTAAGGTGTAGAATCCATTTTTTAGCACACATACACTAAGCAATCGATACCAAGTTGCGTAAAAATATGAACTATATATATTTATGCTAATTAGCTGTTTTGAGGTTTTTGGAGATGTCATATAGCCGTAACGACAGTGTATTTGGAAAAATTTCACAATCTTATATTAAGGTGTAGAATCGATTTTTTAGTACATATGCACTAAGCAATCTATACCAAGTTGCGTAAAAATATGAACTATATATATTTAAGCTTATTAACCGTTTTGAGGTTATTGAAGTTGTCATATAGCCATAACGACATTGTATTTGGAAAAATTTCACAATTTTATATTAAGGTGTAGAATCGATTTTGTAGTACATATGCATTAAGAAATCGATGCCAAGTTGCGTAAAAATATGCACTATACATATTTTTGCTAATTAGGCTTTTTGAGGTTATTGGAGTTGTCATATAGCCGTAACGACAGTGTATTTGGAAAAATTTCACAATCTTATATTAAGGTGTAGAATCCATTTTTTAGTACATGTACATTACGCAGTCGATAACAAGTTGCGTAAAATTATGAACTATATATATTTGTGCTAATTAACCGTTTTGAGGTTATTGGAGTTGTCATATAGCCATAACGACAGTGTATTTGGAAAAATTTCACAATCTTATATTAAGGTGTAGAATCCATTTTTTAGTACATGTGCATTACGCAGTCGATACCAAGTTGCGTAAAAATATGAACTATACATATTTATGCTAATTAACCGTTTTGAGGTTATTGGAGTTGTCATATAGCCATAACGACAGTGTATTTGGAAAAATTTCACAATCTTATATTAAGGTGTAGAATCCATTTTTTAGTACAGATGCACTAAGCAATCTATACCAAGTTGCGTAAAAATATGAACTGTACATATTTATGCTTATTAGCCGTTTTGAGGTTATTGGAGATGTCATATAGCCATAATGACAGTGCATTTGGAAATATTTCACAACCTTATATTAAAGCGTAGAATCGGTTTTGTAGTACATATGCACTAAGCAATCTATACCAAGCTGCGTAAAAATATGAACTATACATATTTATGCTAATTAACCGTTTTGAGGTTATTGGAGTTGTCATATAGCCATAACGACAGTGTATTTGGAAAAATTTCACAATCTTATATTAAGGTGTAGAATCCATTTTTTAGCACACATACATTAAGCACTCGATACCAAGTTGCGTAAAAATATGGACTATATATATTTATGCTAATTAACCGTTTTGAGGTTATTGGAGTTGTCTTATAGCCATAACGACAGTGTATTTGGAAAAATTTCACAATCTTATATTAAGGTGTAGAATCGATTTTTTAGTACATATGCACTAAGTAGCCGATACCAAGTTGCGTAAAAATATGAACTATACATATTTATGCTAATTAACCGTTTTGAGGTTATTGGAGATGTCATATAGCCATAACGACAGTGCATTAGGAAAAATTTCGCATTCTTATATTAAGGTGTAGAATTCATTTTTTAGTACATATACATTAAGCAATCTATACCAAGCTGCGTAAAAATATGAACTATTATATAAAGGGTGATTTTTTAAGAGCTTGATAACTTTTTTAAAAAAAAAAACGCATAAAATTTGCAAAATCTCATCGGTTCTTTATTTGAAACGTTAGATTGGTTCATGACATTCTTCCAGTTCAGTTCTTCCATTTTTGGCAACAAAAAGTTTGTTAGCATCGAACGATAGCGATCGCCATTCACCGTAACGTTGCGTCCAACAGCATCTTTGAAAAAATACGGTCCAATGATTCCACCAGCGTACAAACCACACCAAACAGTGCATTTTTCGGGATGCATGGGCAGTTCTTGAACGGCTTCTGGTTGCTCTTCACCCCAAATGCGGCAATTTTGCTTATTTACGTAGCCATTCAACCAGAAATGAGCCTCATCGCTGAACAAAATTTGTCGATAAAAAAGCGGATTTTCTGCCAACTTTTCTAGGGCCCATTCACTGAAAATTCGACGTTGTGGCAGATCGTTCGGCTTCAGTTCTTGCACGAGCTGTATTTTATACGGTTTTACACCAAGATCTTTGCGTAAAATCTTCCATGTGGTCGAATAACACAAACCCAATTGCTGCGAACGGCGACGAATCGACATTTCACGGTCTTCAGCCACACTCTCAGAAACAGACGCAATATTCTCTTCTGTACGCACTGTACGCATTCGTGTGGTTGGTTTAATGTCCAATAAAGTAAACTGAGTGCGAAACTTGGTCACAATCGCATTAATTGTTTGCTCACTTGGTCGATTATGTAGACCATAAATCGGACGTAAAGCGCGAAACACATTTCGAACCGAACACTGATTTTGGTAATAAAATTCAATGATTTGCAAGCGTTGCTCGTTAGTAAGTCTATTCATGATGAAATGTCAAAGCATACTGAGCATCTTTCTCTTTGACACCATGTCTGAAATCCCACGTGATCTGTCAAATACTAATGCATGAAAATCCTAACCTCAAAAAAATCACCCGTTATATTTACTCTAATTAGCTGTATTGAGGTTATTGGAGTTGTCATATAGCCATAACGACAGTGTATTTGGAAAAATTTCACAATCTTATATTAAGATGTAGAATCGATTTTGTAGTACATTTGCACTAAGAAATCGATACCAAGTTGCGTAAAAATATGAACTATACATATTTATGCTAATTAGGCTTTTTGAGGTTATTGGAGTTGTCATATAGCCATAACGACAGTGTATTTGGAAAAATTTCACAATCTTATACTAAGGTGTAGAATCCATTTTTTAAGTACATATGCACTAAGCAATCTATACCAAGTTGCGTAAAAATATGAACTATACATGTTTATGCTAATTAACCTTTTTGAGGTTATTGGAGTTGTCATATAGCCATAACGACAGTGTATTTGGAAAAATTTCACAATCTTATATTAAGGTGTAGAATCGATTTTGTAGTACATATGCACTAAGAAATCGATACCAAGTTGCGTAAAAATATGAACTATACATATTCATGCTAATTAGGCTTTTTGAGGTTATTGGAGTTGTCATATAGCCATAACGACACTGTATTTGGAAAAATTTCACAATCTTATACTAAGGTGTAGAATCCATTTTTTAAGTACATATGCACTAAGCAATCTATACCAAGTTGCGTAAAAATATGAACTATACATGTTTATGCTAATTAACCTTTTTGAGGTTATTGGAGTTGTCATATAGCCATAACGACAGTGTAATTGGAAAAATTTCTCAATCTTATATTAAGGCGTAAAATACATTTTTTAGTACATATGCACTAAGCAATCGATACCAAGTTGCGTAAAAATATGAACTATATATATTTACTCTAATTAGCTGTTTTGAGGTTTTTGGAGATGTCATATAGCCGTAACGACAGTGTATTTGGAAAAATTTCACAATCTTATACTAAGGTGTAGAATCGATTTTTTAGTACATATGCACTAAGCAATCTATACCAAGCTGCGTAAAAATATGAACTATATATATTTATGCTAATTAACCGTTTTGAGGTTATTGGAGTTGTCATATAGCCATAACGACAGTGTATTTGGAAAAATTTCACAATCTTATATTAAGGCGTGAATCGATTTTTTAGTACGTATGCACTAAGTGCCGATACCAAGTTGCGTAAAAATATGAACTATACATATTTATGCTAATTAGCTGTTTTGAGGTTTTTGGAGATGTCATATAGCCGTAACGACAGTGTATTTGGAAAAATTTCACAATCTTATATTAAGGTGTAGAATCGATTTTTTAGTACATATGCACTAAGCAATCTATACCAAGTTGCGTAAAAATATGAACTATACATATTTATGCTAATTAGCTGTTTTGAGGTTATTGGAGATGTCATATAGCCGTAACGACAGTGTATTTGGAAAAATTTCACAATCTTATATTAAGGTGTAGAATCGATTTTTTAGTACATATGCACTAAGCAATCGATACCAAGTTGCGTAAAAATATGAACTATACATATTTATGCTAATTAGGCTTTTTGAGGTTATTGGAGTTGTCATATAGCCATAACGACAGTGTATTTGGAAAAATTTCACAATCTTATACTAAGGTGTAGAATCCATTTTTTAAGTACATATGCACTAAGCAATCTATACCAAGTTGCGTAAAAATATGAACTATACATATTTATGCTAATTAACCTTTTTGAGGTTATTGGAGTTGTCATATAGCCATAACGACAGTGTATTTGGAAAAATTTCACAATCTTATATTAAGGTGTAGAATCGATTTTGTAGTACATATGCACTAAGCAATCGATACCAAGTTGCGTAAAAATATGAACTATACATATTTATGCTAATTAGGCTTTTTGAGGTTATTGGAGTTGTCATATAGCCATAACGACAGTGTATTTGGAAAAATTTCACAATCTTATATTAAGGTGTAGAATCCATTTTTTAGTACATATGCACTAAGCAATCTATACCAAGTTGCGTAAAAATATGAACTATACATATTTATGCTAATTAACCTTTTTGAGGTTATTGGAGTTGTCATATAGCCATAACGACAGTGTATTTGGAAAAATTTCACAATCTTATATTAAGGTGTAGAATCCATTTTTTAGTACATATGCACTAAGCAATCGATACCAAGTTGCGTAAAAATATGAACTATACATATTTATGCTAATTAACCGTTTTGAGGTTATTGGAGTTGTCATATAGCCATAACGACAGTGTATTTGGAAAAATTTCACAATCTTATATTAAGGTGTAGAATCGATTTTTTAGTCCATATGCACTAAGCAATCGATACCAAGTTGCGTAAAAATATGAACTATATATATTTACCGTAAAAATATGAACTATACATGTTTATGCTAATTAACCTTTTTGAGGTTATTGGAGTTGTCATATAGCCATAACGACAGTGTATTTGGAAAAATTTCACAATCTTATATTAAGGCGTAAAATCCATTTTTTAGTACATATGCACTAAGCAATCGATACCAAGTTGCGTAAAAATATGAACTATATATATTTACTCTAATTAGCTGTATTGAGGTTATTGGAGTTGTCATATAGCCATAACGACAGTGTATTTGGAAAAATTTCACAATCTTATATTAAGGTGTAGAATCGATTTTGTAGTACATTTGCACTAAGAAATCGATACCAAGTTGCGTAAAAATATGAACTATACATATTTATGCTAATTAGGCTTTTTGAGGTTATTGGAGTTGTCATATAGCCATAACGACAGTGTATTTGGAAAAATTTCACAATCTTATATTAAGGTGTAGAATCCATTTTTTAAGTACATATGCACTAAGCAATCTATACCAAGTTGCGTAAAAATATGAACTATACATATTTATGCTAATTAACCGTTTTGAGGTTATTGGAGTTGTCATATAGCCATAACGACAGTGTATTTGGAAAAATTTCACAATCTTATATTAAGGTGTAGAATCGATTTTGTAGTACATATGCACTAAGAAATCGATACCAAGTTGCGTAAAAATATGAACTATACATATTTATGCTAATTAGGCTTTTTGAGGTTATTGGAGTTGTCATATAGCCATAACGACAGTGTATTTGGAAAAATTTCACAATCTTATACTAAGGTGTAGAATCCATTTTTTAAGTACATATGCACTAAGCAATCTATACCAAGTTGCGTAAAAATATGAACTATACATATTTATGCTAATTAACCGTTTTGAGGTTATTGGAGTTGTCATATAGCCATAACGACAGTGTATTTGGAAAAATTTCACAATCTTATATTAAGGCGTAGAATCCATTTTTTAGTACATATGCACTAAGAAATCGATACCAAGTTGCGTAAAAATATGAACTATATATATTTATGCTAATTAGCTGTTTTGAGGTTTTTGGAGATGTCATATAGCCGTAACGACAGTGTATTTGGAAAAATTTCACAATCTTATATTAAGGTGTAGAATCGATTTTTTAGTACATATGCACTAAGCAATCTATACCAAGTTGCGTAAAAATATGAACTATACATATTTATGCTAATTAACCGTTTTGAGGTTATTGGAGTTGTCATATAGCCATAACGACAGTGTATTTGGAAAAATTTCACAATCTTATATTAAGGTGTAGAATCGATTTTTTAGTACGTTTGCACTAAGCAACCGATACTAAGTTGCGTAAAAATATGAACTATACATATTTATGCTAATTAGCTGTTTCGGGGTTAATGGAGATGTCGTATATCCATAACGACAGTGCATTTGAAAAATTTCACAATCTTATATTAAGGCGTAGAATCGATTTTTTAGTACGTATGCACTAAGTGCCGATACCAAGTTGCGTAAAAATATGAACTATACATATTTATGCTAATTAGCTGTTTTGAGGTTTTTGGAGATGTCATATAGCCGTAACGACAGTGTATTTGGAAAAATTTCACAATCTTATATTAAGGTGTAGAATCGATTTTTTAAGTACATATGCACTAAGCAATCTATACCAAGTTGCGTAAAAATATGAACTATACATATTTATGCTAATTAGCTGTTTTGAGGTTATTGGAGATGTCATATAGCCGTAACGACAGTGTATTTGGAAAAATTTCACAATCTTATATTAAGGTGTAGAATCCATTTTTTAAGTACATATGCACTAAGCAATCGATACCAAGTTGCGTAAAAATATGAACTATACATATTTATGCTAATTAACCGTTTTGAGGTTATTGGAGTTGTCATATAGCCATAACGACAGTGTATTTGGAAAAATTTCACAATCTTATATTAAGGTGTAGAATCGATTTTTTAGTACATATGCACTAAGCACTAGATACCAAGTTGCGTAAAAATATGAACTATACATATTTATGCTAATTAGGCTTTTTGAGGTTATTGGAGTTGTCATATAGCCATAACGACAGTGTATTTGGAAAAATTTCACAATCTTATATTAAGGTGTAGAATCCATTTTTTAGTACATATGCACTAAGCAATCGATACCAAGTTGCGTAAAAATATGAACTATACATATTTATGCTAATTAACCTTTTTGAGGTTATTGGAGTTGTCATATAGCCATAACGACAGTGTATTTGGAAAAATTTCACAATCTTATATTAAGGTGTAGAATCGATTTTTTAGTCCATATGCACTAAGCAATCGATACCAAGTTGCGTAAAAATATGAACTATACATATTTATGCTAATTAACCGTTTTGAGGTTATTGGAGTTGTCATATAGCCATAACGACAGTGTATTTGGAAAAATTTCACAATCTTATATTAAGGTGTAGAATCGATTTTTTAGTCCATATGCACTAAGCAATCGATACCAAGTTGCGTAAAAATATGAACTATACATATTTATGCTAATTAGCTGTTTTGAGGTTATTGGAGTTGTCATATAGCCATAACGACAGTGTATTTGGAAAAATTTCACAATCTTATATTAAGGTGTAGAATCCATTTTTTAAGTACATATGCACTAAGCACTCTATACCAAGTTGCGTAAAAATATGAACTATACATATTTATGCTAATTAACCGTTTTGAGGTTATTGGAGTTGTCATATAGCCATAACGACAGTGTATTTGGAAAAATTTCACAATCTTATATTAAGGTGTAGAATCCATTTTTTAGTACATATACATTAAGCAGTCTATACCAAGCTGCGTAAAAATATGAACTCTACATATTTATGCTAATTAACCGTTTTGAGGTTATTGGAGTTGTCATATAGCCATAACGACAGTGTATTTGGAAAAATTTCACAATCTTATATTAAGGTGTAGAATCCATTTTTTAGTACATATACATTAAGCACTCGATACCAAGTTGCGTAAAAATATGAACTATATATATTTTTGCTAATTAACCGTTTTGAGGTTATTGGAGTTGTCATATAGCCATACCGACAGTGTATTTGGAAAATTTCACAATCTTATATTAAGGTGTAGAATCGATTTTTTAGTACACATGCACTAAGCAATCGATGCCAAGTTGCGTAAAAATATGAACTATACATATATATGCTAATTAACCTTTTTGAGGTTATTGGAGTTGTCATATAGCCATAACGACAGTGTATTTGGAAAAATTTCACAATCTTATATTAAGGTGTAGAATCGATTTTTTAGTACACATACATTAAGCAATCGATACCAAGTTGCGTAAAAATATGAACTGTATATATTTATGCTAATTAGCTGTTTTGAGGTTTTTGGAGGTGTCATATAGCCGTAACGACAGTGTATTTGGAAAAATTTCACAATCTTATATTAAGGTGTAGAATCGATTTTTTAGTACATATGCACTAAGCAATCTATACCAAGCTGCGTAAAATTATGAACTATATATATTTGTGCTAATTAACCGTTTTGAGGTTATTGGAGTTGTCATATAGCCATAACGACAGTGTATTTGGAAAAATTTCACAATCTTATATTAAGGTGTAGAATCCATTTTTTAGTACATGTGCATTACGCAGTCGATACCAAGTTGCGTAAAAATATGAACTATACATATTTATGCTAATTAACCGTTTTGAGGTTATTGGAGTTGTCATATAGCCATAACGACAGTGTATTTGGAAAAATTTCACAATCTTATATTAAGGTGTAGAATCCATTTTTTAGTACAGATGCACTAAGCAATCTATACCAAGTTGCGTAAAAATATGAACTGTACATATTTATGCTTATTAGCCGTTTTGAGGTTATTGGAGATGTCATATAGCCATAACGACAGTGCATTTGGAAATATTTCACAACCTTATATTAAAGCGTAGAATCGATTTTGTAGTACATATGCACTAAGCAATCTATACCAAGCTGCGTAAAAATATGAACTATACATATTTATGCTAATTAACCGTTTTGAGGTTATTGGAGTTGTCATATAGCCATAACGACAGTGTATTTGGAAAAATTTCACAATCTTATATTAAGGTGTAGAATCCATTTTTTAGCACACATACATTAAGCACTCGATACCAAGTTGCGTAAAAATATGAACTATATATATTTATGCTAATTAACCGTTTTGAGGTTATTGGAGTTGTCATATAGCCATAACGACAGTGTATTTGGAAAAATTTCACAATCTTATATTAAGGTGTAGAATCGATTTTTTAGTACATATGCACTAAGTAGCCGATACCAAGTTGCGTAAAAATATGAACTGTACATATTTATGCTAATTAGCTGTTTTGAGGTTATTGGAGATGTCATATAGCCATAACGACAGTGTATTTGGAAAAATTTCACAATCTTATATTAAGGTGTAGAATCCATTTTTTAAGTACATATGCACTAAGCAATCTATACCAAGTTGCGTAAAAATATGAACTATACATATTTATGCTAATTAACCTTTTTGAGGTTATTGGAGTTGTCATATAGCCATAACGACAGTGTATTTGGAAAAATTTCACAATCTTATATTAAGGCGTAAAATCCATTTTTTAGTACATATGCACTAAGCAATCGATACCAAGTTGCGTAAAAATATGAACTATACATATTTATGCTAATTAGCTGTTTTGAGGTTATTGGAGTTGTCATATAGCCATAACGACAGTGTATTTGGAAAAATTTCACAATCTTATATTAAGGTGTAGAATCGATTTTGTAGTACATATGCACTAAGCAATCGATACCAAGTTGCGTAAAAATATGAACTATACATATTTATGCTAATTAGGCTTTTTGAGGTTATTGGAGTTGTCATATAGCCATAACGACAGTGTATTTGGAAAAATTTCACAATCTTATATTAAGGTGTAGAATCGATTTTTTAAGTACATATGCACTAAGCAATCGATACCAAGTTGCGTAAAAATATGAACTATACATATTTATGCTAATTAACCGTTTTGAGGTTATTGGAGTTGTCATATAGCCATAACGACAGTGTATTTGGAAAAATTTCACAATCTTATATTAAGGTGTAGAATCGATTTTTTAGTACATATGCACTAAGCAATCGATACCAAGTTGCGTAAAAATATGAACTATACATATTTATGCTAATTAACCGTTTTGAGGTTATTGGAGTTGTCATATAGCCATAACGACAGTGTATTTGGAAAAATTTCACAATCTTATATTAAGGTGTAGAATCGATTTTTTAGTACATATGCACTAAGCAATCGATACCAAGTTGCGTAAAAATATGAACTATACATATTTATGCTAATTAACCGTTTTGAGGTTATTGGAGTTGTCATATAGCCATAACGACAGTGTATTTGGAAAAATTTCACAATCTTATATTTAGGTGTAGAATCGATTTTTTAGTACATATGCACTAAGTAACCGATACCAAGTTGCGTAAAAATATGAACTATACATATTTATGCTAATTAGCTGTTTTGAGGTTATTGGAGATGTCATATAGCCATAACGACAGTGTATTTGGAAAAATTTCACAATCTTATATTAAGGTGTAGAATCGATTTTTTAGTACATATGCACTAAGCAATCTATACCAAGTTGCGTAAAAATATGAACTATACATATTTATGCTAATTAGCTGTTTTGAGGTTATTGGAGTTGTCATATAGCCATAACGACAGTGTATTTGGAAAAATTTCACAATCTTATATTAAGGTGTAGAATCGATTTTTTAGTACATATGCACTAAGAAATCGATACCAAGTTGCGTAAAAATATGAACTATACATATTTATGCTAATTAGCATTTTTGAGGTTATTGGAGTTGTCATATAGCCATAACGACAGTGTATTTGGAAAAATTTCACAATCTTATATTAAGGTGTAGAATCCATTTTTTAGTACATATACATTAAGCAATCGATACCAAGTTGCGTAAAAATATGAACTATACATATTTATGCTAATTAACCGTTTTGAGGTTATTGGAGTTGTCATATAGCCATAACGACAGTGTATTTGGAAAAATTTCACAATCTTATATTAAGGTGTAGAATCGATTTTTTAGTACATATGCACTAAGAAATCGATACCAAGTTGCGTAAAAATATGAACTATACATATTTATGCTAATTAGGCTTTTTGAGGTTATTAGAGTTGTCATATAGCCATAACGACAGTGCATTAGGAAAAATTTCACAATCTTATATTAAGGTGTAGAATCGATTTTTTAGTACATATGCACTAAGCAATCTATACCAAGTTGCGTAAAAATATGAACTATACATATTTATGCTAATTAACCTTTTTGAGGTTATTGGAGTTGTCATATAGCCATAACGACAGTGTATTTGGAAAAATTTCACAATCTTATATTAAGGTGTAGAATCCATTTTTTAGTACATATGCACTAAGAAATCTATACCAAGTTGCGTAAAAATATGAACTATACATATTTATGCTAATTAACCGTTTTGAGGTTATTGGAGTTGTCATATAGCCATAACGACAGTGTATTTGGAAAAATTTCACAATCTTATATTAAGGTGTAGAATCGATTTTTTAGTCCATATGCACTAAGCAATCGATACCAAGTTGCGTCAAAATATGAACTATACATATTTATGCTAATTAGGCTTTTTGAGGTTATTGGAGTTGTCATATAGCCACAACGACAGTGTATTTGGAAAAATTTCACAATCTTATATTAAGGTGTAGAATCGATTTTTTAGTACATATGCACTAAGCAATCTATACCAAGTTGCGTAAAAATATGAACTATACATATTTATGCTAATTAACCGTTTTGAGGTTATTGGAGTTGTCATATAGCCATAACGACAGTGTATTTGGAAAAATTTCACAATCTTATATTAAGGTGTAGAATCCATTTTTTAGTACATATGCACTAAGCAATCGATACCAAGTTGCGTAAAAATATGAACTATACATATTTATGCTAATTAGCTGTTTTGAGGTTATTGGAGATGTCATATAGCCGTAACGACAGTGTATTTGGAAAAATTTCACAATCTTATATTAAGGTGTAGAATCGATTTTTTAGTACATATGCACTAAGCAATCGTGACCAAGTTGCGTAAAAATATGAACTAAACATATTTATGCTAATTAACCATTTTGAGGTTATTGGAGTTGTCGTATAGCCATAACGACAGTGCATTTGGAAAAATTTCGCAATCTTATATTAAGGTGTAGAATCGATTTTGTAGTACATATGCACTAAGAAATCGATACCAAGTTGCGTAAAAATATGAACTATACATATTTATGCTAATTAGGCTTTTTGAGGTTATTAGAGTTGTCATATAGCCATAACGACAGTGCATTAGGAAAAATTTCGCAATCTTATATTAAGGTGTAGAATCGATTTTTTAGTACATATGCACTAAGCAATCGAAACCAATTTGCGTAAAAATATGAACTATACATATTTATGCTAATTAGCTGTTTTGAGGTTATTGGAGATGTCATATAGCCATAACGACAGTGTATTTGGAAAAATTTCACAATCTTATATTAAGGTGTAGAATCGATTTTTTAGTACACATGCACTACGCAATCGATACCAAGTTGCGTCAAAATATGAACTATACATATTTATGATAATTAGCCGTTTTGAGGTTATTGGAGTTGTCATATAGCCATAACGACAGTGTATTTGGAAAAATTTCACAATCTTATATTAAGGTGTAGAATCGATTTTTTAGTACATATGCACTAAGCAATCGATACCAAGTTGCGTAAAAATATGAACTATACATATTTATGCTAATTAGCTGTTTTGAGGTTATTGGAGTTGTCATATAGCCATAACGACAGTGTATTTGGAAAAATTTCACAATTTTATATTTAGGTGTAGAATCGATTTTGTAGTACACATGCACTAAGCAATCCATACCAAGTTGCGTAGAAATATGAACTATACATATTTATGCTAATTAACCGTTTTGAGGTTATTGGAGTTGTCATATAGCCATAACGACAGTGTATTTGGAAAAATTTCACAATCTTATATTAAGGTGTAGAATCGATTTTTTAGTACATATGCACTAAGCAATCGATACCAAGTTGCGTAAAAATATGAACTATACATATTTATGCTAATTAACCGTTTTGAGGTTATTGGAGTTGTCATATAGCCATAACGACAGTGTATTTGGAAAAATTTCACAATCTTATATTAAGGTGTAGAATCGATTTTTTAGTACACATGCACTAAGCAATCGATACCAAGTTGCGTAAAAATATGAACTATACATATTTATGCTAATTAACCGTTTTGAGGTTATTGGAGTTGTCATATAGCCATAATGACAGTGTATTTGGAAAAATTTCACAATCTTATATTAAGGTGTAGAATCGATTTTTTAGTACACATGCACTAAGCAGTCTATACCAAGTTGCGTAAAAATATGAACTATACAAATTTATGCTAATTAGCTGTTTTGAGGTTATTGGAGTTGTCATATAGCCATAACGACAGTGTATTTGGATAAATTTCACAATCTTATATTAAGGAGTAGAATCGATTTTTTAGTACATATGCACTAAGTAATCGATACCAAGTTGCGTAAAAATATGAACTATACATATTTATGCTAATTAGCTGTTTTGAGGTTATTGGAGATGTCATATAGCCATAACGACAGTGCATTTGGAAAAATTTCACAATCTTATATTAAGGTGTAGAATCGATTTTTTAGTACATATGCACTAAGCAATCGATACCAAGTTGCGTAAAAATATGAAGAACTATACATATTTATGCTAATTAACCGTTTTGAGGTTATTGGAGTTGTCATATAGCCATAACGACAGTGTATTTGGAAAAATTTCACAATCTTATATTAAGGTGTGGAATCGATTTTTTAGTACATATGCACTAAGCAATCGATACCAAGTTGCGTAAAAATATGAACTATACATATTTATGCTAATTAGGCTTTTTGAGGTTATTGGAGTTGTCATATAGCCATAACGACAGTGTATTTGGAAAAATTTCACAATCTTATATTAAGGTGTAGAATCCATTTTTTAGTACATATGCACTAAGCAATCGATACCAAGTTGCGTAAAAATATGAACTATACATATTTATGCTAATTAACCGTTTTGAGGTTATTGGAGTTGTCATATAGCCATAACGACAGTGTATTTGGAAAAATTTCACAATCTTATATTAAGGTGTAGAATCCATTTTTTAGTACATATGCACTAAGCAATCGATACCAAGTTGCGTAAAAATATGAACTATACATATTTATGCTAATTAACCGTTTTGAGGTTATTGGAGTTGTCATATAGCCATAACGACAGTGTATTTGGAAAAATTTCACAATCTTATATTAAGGTGTAGAATCGATTTTTTAGTACATATGCACTAAGCAATCGATACCACGTTGCGTAAAAATATGAACTATACATATTTATGCTAATTAGCCGTTTTGAGGTTATTGGAGTTGTCATATAGCCATAACGACAGTGTATTTGGAAAAATTTCACAATCTTATATTAAGGTGTAGAATCCATTTTTTAGTACATATGCACTAAGCAATCTATACCAAGTTGCGTAAAAATATGAACTATACATATTTATGCTAATTAACCGTTTTGAGGTTATTGGAGTTGTCATATAGCCATAACGACAGTGTATTTGGAAAAATTTCACAATCTTATATTAAGGTGTAGAATCGATTTTTTAGTACATATGCACTACGCAATAGATACCAAGTTGCGTAAAAATATGAACTATACATATTTATGCTAATTAGCTGTTTTGAGGTTATTGGAGTTGTCATATAGCCATAACGACAGTGTATTTGGAAAAATTTCACAATCTTATATTAAGGTGTAGAATCGATTTTTTATTACATATGCACTAAGCAATCGATACCAAGTTGCGTAAAAATATGAACTATACATATTTATGCTAGTTAACCGTTTTGAGGTTATTGGAGCTGTCATATAGCCATAACGACAGTGTATTTGGAAAAATTTCACAATCTTATATTAAGGTGTAGAATCGATTTTTTGGTACATATGCACTAAGCAATCGATACCAAGTTGCGTAAAAATATGAACTATACATATTTATGCTAATTAGCTTTTTTGAGGTTATTGGAGTTGTCATATAGCCATAACGACAGTGTATTTGGAAAAATTTCACAATCTTATATTAAGGTGTAGAATCGATTTTTTAGTACATATGCACTAAGCAATCTATACCAAGTTGCGTAAAAATATGAACTATACATATTTATGCTAATTAACCGTTTTGAGGTTATTGGAGTTGTCATATAGCCATAACGACAGTGTATTTGGAAAAATTTCACAATCTTATATTAAGGTGTAGAATCGATTTTTTAGTACATATGCACTAAGCAATCTATACCAAGTTGCGTAAAAATATGAACTATACATATTTATGCTAATTAGCCGTTTTGAGGTTATTGGAGTTCCCATATAGCCATAACGACAGTGTATTTGGAAAAATTTCACAATCTTATATTAAGGTGTAGAATCGATTTTTTAGTACATATGCACTTAGCAATCGATACCAAGTTGCGTAAAAATATGAACTATACATATTTATGCTAATTAACCGTTTTGAGATTATTGGAGTTGTCATATAGCCATAACGACAGTGTATTTGGAAAAATTTCACAATCTTATATTAAGGTGTAGAATCGATTTTTTAGTACACATGCACTAAGCAATCTATACCAAGTTGCGTAAAAATATGAACTATACATATTTATGCTAATTAGCTGTTTTGAGGTTATTGGAGATGTCATATAGCCATAACGACAGTGTATTTGGAAAAATTTCACAATCTTATATTAAGGTGTAGAATCGATTTTTTAGTACATATGCACTAAGCAATCGATACCAAGTTGCGTAAAAATATGAACTATACATATTTATGCTAATTAACCGTTTTGAGGTTATTGGAGTTGTCATATAGCCATAACGACAGTGTATTTGGAAAAATTTCACAATCTTATATTAAGGTGTAGAATCCATTTTTTAGTACATATGCACTAAGCACTCGATACCAAGTTGCGTAAAAATATGAACTATACATATTTATGCTAATTAACCGTTTTGAGGTTATTGGAGTTGTCATATAGCCATAACGACAGTGTATTTGGAAAAATTTCACAATCTTATATTAAGGTGTAGAATCGATTTTTTAGTACATATGCACTAAGTAGCCGATACCAAGTTGCGTAAAAATATGAACTATACATATTTATGCTAATTAGCTGTTTTGAGGTTATTGGAGTTGTCATATAGCCATAACGACAGTGTATTTGGAAAAATTTCACAATCTTATATTAAGGTGTAGAATCGATTTTTTAGTACATATGCACTAAGCAATCTATACCAAGTTGCGTAAAAATATGAACTATACATATTTATGCTAATTAGCTTTTTTGAGGTTATTGGAGTTGTCATATAGCCATAACGACAGTGTATTTGGAAAAATTTCACAATCTTATATTAAGGTGTAGAATCGATTTTTTAGTACATATGCACTAAGTAATCTATAACAAGCTGCGTAAAAATATGAACTGTACATATTTATGCTAATTAGCTGTTTTGAGGTTATTGGAAATGTCATATAGCCGTAACGACAGTGTATTTGGAAAAATTTCACAATCTTATATTAAGGTGTAGAATCCATTTTTTAGTACATATGCACTAAGCAATCGATACCAAGTTGCGTAAAAATATGAACTATACATATTTATGTTAATTAGCATTTTTGAAGTTATTGGAGTTGTCATATAGCCATAACGACAGAGTATTTGGAAAAATTTCACAATCTTATATTAAGGTGTAGAATCCATTTTTTAAGTACATATGCACTAAGCAATCGATACCAAGTTGCGTAAAAATATGAACTATACATATTTATGCTAATTAACCGTTTTGAGGTTATTGGAGTTGTCATATAGCCATAACGACAGTGTATTTGGAAAAATTTCACAATCTTATATTAAGGTGTAGAATCGATTTTGTAGTACATATGCACTAAGCACTCGATACCAAGTTGCGTAAAAATATGAACTATACATATTTATGCTAATTAGCTGTTTTGAGGTTATTGGAGATGTCACATAGCCATAACGACAGTGCATTTGGAAAAATTTCACAATCTTATTCTAAGGTGTAGAATCCATTTTTTAGTACATATGCACTAAGTAACCGATACCAAGTTGCGTAAAAATATGAACTATACATATTTATGCTAATTAACCGTTTTGAGGTTATTGGAGTTGTCATATAGCCATAACGACAGTGTATTTGGAAAAATTTCACAATCTTATATTAAGGTGTAGAATCCATTTTTTAGTACATATACATTAAGCACTCGATACCAAGTTGCGTAAAAATATAACTAATAATTAACCGTTTTGAGGTTATTGGAGTTGTCATATAGCCATACCTACAGTGTATTTGGAAAAATTTCACAATCTTATATTAAGGTGTAGAATCGATTTTTTAGTACACATGCACTAAGCAATCGATACCAAGTTGCATAAAAATATGGACTACATATATTTATGCTAATTAACCGTTTTGAGGTTATTGGAGTTGTCTTATAGCCATAACGACAGTGTATTTGGAAAAATTTCACAATCTTATATAAAGGTGTAGATTCCATTTTTTAGTACATATACATTAAGCACTCGATACCAAGTTGCGTAAAAATATGAACTATACATATTTATGCTAATTAGCTGTTTTGAGGTTATTGGAGTTGTCATATAGCCATACCGACAGTGTATTTTGAAAAATTTCACAATCTTATATTAAGGTGTAGAATCGATTTTTTAGTACACATGCACTAAGCAATCGATACCAAGTTGCGTAAAAATATGGACTACATATATTTATGCTAATTAACCGTTTTGAGGTTATTGGAGTTGTCATATAGCCATACCGACAGTGTATTTGGAAAAATTTCACAATCTTATATTAAGGTGTAGAATCCATTTTTTAGTACATATGCACTAAGCAATCGATACCAAGTTGCGTAAAAATATGAACTATACATATTTATGCTAATTAACCGTTTGAGGTTATTGGAGTTGTCATATAGCCATAACGACAGTGTATTTGGAAAAATTTCACAATCTTATATTAAGGTGTAGAATCGATTTTTTAGTACATATGCACTAAGCAATCTATACCAAGTTGCGTAAAAATATGAACTATACATATTTATGCTAATTAGCCGTTTTGAGGTTATTGGAGTTGTCATATAGCCATAACGACAGTGCATTTGGAAAAATTTCACAATCTTATATTAAGGTGTAGAATCCATTTTTTAAGTACATATGCACTAAGCAATCTATACCAAGTTGCGTAAAAATATGAACTATACATATTTATGCTAATTAACCGTTTTGAGGTTATTGGAGTTGTCATATAGCCATAACGACAGTGTATTTGGAAAAATTTCACAATCTTATATTAAGGTGTAGAATCGATTTTGTAGTACATATGCACTAAGTAGCCGATACCAAGTTGCGTAAAAATATGAACTGTACATATTTATGCTAATTAGCTGTTTTGAGGTTATTGGAGTTGTCATATAGCCATAACGACAGTGTATTTGGAAAAATTTCACAATCTTATATTAAGGTGTAGAATCGATTTTTTAGTACATATGCACTAAGCAATCTATACCAAGTTGCGTAAAAATATGAACTATACATATTTATGCTAATTAACCGTTTTGAGGTTATTGGAGTTGTCATATAGCCATAACGACAGTGTATTTGGAAAAATTTCACAATCTTATATTAAGGTGTAGAATCGATTTTTTAGTACATATGCACTAAGCAATCTATACCAAGTTGCGTAAAAATATGAACTATACATATTTATGCTAATTAGCCGTCTTGAGGTTATTGGAGATGTCATATAGCCATAACGACAGTGTATTTGGAAAAACTTCACAATCTTATATTTAGATGTAGAATCGATTTTTTAGTACAGATGCATTAAGCACTCGATACCAAGTTGCGTAAAAATATGGACTATATATATTTATGCCAATTAACCGTTTTGAGGTTTTTGGAGTTGTCATATAGCCATAACGACAGTGTATTTGGAAAAATTTCACAATCTTATATTAAGGTGTAGAATCGATTTTGTAGTACAGATGCACTAAGCAATCGATACCAAGTTGCGTAAAAATATGAACTATACATATTTATGCTAATTAACGCTTTTGAGGTTATTGGAGTTGTCATATAGCCATAACGACAGTGTATTTGGAAAAATTTCACAATCTTATATTAAGGTGTAGAATCCATTTTTTAGTACATGTACATTAAGCAATCGATACCAAGTTGCGTAAAAATATGAACTATACATATTTATGCTAATTAGCTGTTTTGAGGTTATTGGAGATGTCATATAGCCGTAACGACAGTGTATTTGGAAAAATTTCACAATCTTATATTAAGGTGTAGAATCGATTTTGTAGTACATATGCACCAAGCAATCTATACCAAGTTGCGTAAAAATATGAACTTACATAATAATGCTAATTAACCGTGATGAGGTTATTGCAGTTCTCATATAGCCATAACGACAGAGTATTTGGAAAAATTTCACAATCTTTATATTAAGGTGTAGAATCGATTTTGTAGTACATATGCACTAAAGCAATCGATA